>NC_064816.1:60414106-60714106 GCF_023721935.1 Panthera uncia | reverse complement strand
TTAAAGAAGATGTAATATTCTAAGGCACACTCTGAACTCCAGCGCTGGCTCTTTCTGACCTACTTCCTAGGGCTGTGGAGCCATGCCAGATCAGTTATAATTCTGAGGCTGTCAAGCATCACCCTTCTGCTCTGATCTGTAGCTGAAGCTCAAAGCTGTGTTTCATCTCTGCCACCTCGCTCTGTGCATGCAAAAGAGAAGGTTGCTCCTGAGAATCGGCAACTCACCCAAGGGCAAAGAGATGCCTTGTGGAAGTTTCCAGCCCCGTGCAGATCTTGCAATTACAGAGCTCGACTCAAGATAGAAGATAGATTTTTTTTTTTCTCCCTCCAAATCTTACTTAGAGATCTAGGTAATACTATGCAAATTGCTTAGGATAAAAGGCAACTTGAGAGCCAGAGGATTGGGGAAGGGCAGAGTCATGGAGAGCACTGATATTTAGACAGGATGATTGAGTAGGGCAAGGCCCCAGAAGTATTCTAAGGCAGTCAGAACCGCAGCCCTTCAGATACTCTCCAACACTTACCATGGAAGCCTATCTTCCGTGCAGTAGTTTTTTTAATGATCATTTATTTTTGAGAGGGACAAGGTGAGCAGGGAAGGGGCAGAGAGAAGGGGAGACAGAGCATCTGAAGTGGGCTCTGTGCTGACGCAGAGAGCCCGGTGTGGGGCTCGAACTCATGAACCGTGAGATCTTGACCTTAAGCCGAAGCGGGATGCTTTCTGTGGGAAAGTCACTAATTTTATCGCCCGCGTTAGGGACTGAGGTATCCACTGTAAAAGGTTAATCAAACTGAAGTGACCACATGAACGACAAAGTCACTTGGAGACGGTGACGGATGTGTAAGGTGTAAGTCGGTGACTATTTCTACTTTTCACCCCAGCAACCAAACTCACTCTTTCCTTTGTCACTAAACCCCAGCACGCATTGCATCCTTTAAAGCACACCACGATTCTCTTCCGGGTGCCTCAGTGAGTCTCCCTCTGCTTCTCCCTCCCACAGAAACGCAGGCTGGATTGTCACCGTTAATAGTGACTATTGTTTCTAGGTTTTTCTAGAGCTGAACAAACTGCCTGATGGAGGCAATCGAAATGTTACCTGGATGATGAAATGGCAGGGCAGCAGTCAGCACTAATTCTTTACTTTATCACCTTAGTTTTTGAAAACCGAGGTGCCGTTGGGGCCTCTGGGTGGCTCAGCTGGTTAAGCGTCTGGCACTCGGTTTCGGCTCAGGTCGTGATCTCACGGTTCTCGAGTTCGAGCCCCGCCTCGGGGTCTGTGCTGCCAGCTCGGAGCCTGCTTGGGATTCCCTCTCCCTCTCTGTCTGTCCCTCCCCTGCTCGCATGTTCTCCCTCTCAAAATAAATACATAAACTTAAAAAAAAATTAAAGATTGCCTCATCTCTTGTGCCCTCGTTCCTTTGAAACATGCTGTGTTGAACACTGCAGTGAGCATGGGAGTGTAGATAGGTCTTCAAGATACCGATTTAATTTCCTCTGAGTAGATGCCCCAAAGAGGGATTGCTGGATCATGTGGGATTTCTACGTTTAATTTTCTGAGGAGCCTCCATACTGTTTTTGCACAGTGTGCATTCCCATCAACGGTGCACGTGGGTTCCATTTGCTCCACACTCTCATTGTCATTATCTGCAATATCTCCCTCTCCTGGCATGCCTTAGACCGGCAGCGTCCTTCTAGTTGCCAGTCCTGGCTCTCCAGTGTAGATAAGCCTTCCAAAACTCAGCTGAGGCCCGAGTTTCTTCTTACCCTCTCCAAAGGCAATCACTCCCCCCCCCCATCTCCATCTTGGTTCGGTCCTTTTTCTGCACTCTTGCTTCCCTGTAAGGAGACAGGCCCTGCCTTGCAAAGCATCATCTTTCATCCTCTGGGAACACTGTTGACTTTGCATATCAAAGAACCATTTGATGAAGTACATCATGATTTTATTACCAGAATAGTTTCTGATTGTGTTCTGTCCACACATCATTAGTCCTGGTATTAGGACAGCTAGAACCATTCATTTCCAAGATGAATGGAAGTCCCTACCTGGGGCATTGAGAGATAAAGCATGCATATTCATAAGGAAAACTGCTTTCTTCCAAATACTTAACTGATTTTTGTTATGCTTTTGTAATAAAAACAATCAGAAGTTCGGGGAGTAAGTTCAGGCCCTGGATCACTGTCATTGCTGGGTATGAAAACACAGATCTTTGGTATCTCTTTGATCCGCAGTGTGGCCGGCCATTATCGCTAATTCCAGAATATGAATAGACGCGTAATAGTCACTGGAAAGACAAGAGAATATCACCTACATGTGATTATTTCATGCTGGGCACTGTAAGCTGATGTATGGTCGTTATTTGATATACAATTTCTTTTTTCCTAAGGTGGCTCATCTCACCTGGTGCTTGTGTCAAAGTTGGAGAAAATGAATTTAAATCATTTGATTTTTTTCTTATATGAAGGGTTTAAGCGTTATGTTCTATGTAAGTCATGGTAAGAAATATTCTCTGGGTAAGGAGCCTTGAAAAGTCCACCAAAGAAGATCCCCTTTTAGCTGTCAATTCCTACAGACCCTCTCATGAATCCTTACGTCCACACCCAACCCACCTTGGTCAGGAGCGTGGATAGGAGAAGGCCAGCCTCACCCATTTCATCATGTGTTTCATATTCTGACTTCTCTTTACTTATTTATTTATTTTGAGTGAGAGAGAGAAGGAGTGTGAGTGGCGGAGGGTCAGAGAGAGAGGGAGACAGAGAATCCCAAGCAGGCTCCGTGCTGTCAGCACAGAGCCCAACGTGGGGCTTGAACTCACGCTATGAGATCATGACCTTAGATGAAATCAAGAGTTGGACGCTCACCCGGCTGAGCCACCCCGGCGCCCCCACATTTTGATTTCCAAGAGCGTTCACTCCTTCCTCATTTCGATTAAAATATTACCATCCAAATGAAGCAGTGTACTATATCCAATTTCGTAATGTGCCGATATTTTGCAATCGTACGCAACATTGGTGTTCATGCTGCATTTGTAAACCTGCCTCTGTGTGCTCTGCTTACAAATTACAAAAGGTGAGCTTGGAAACAGGACATCAAATCTGGGGACTGAATATGTGCAATTATGTCTGATTTAGTTGGATTCTCTTGCAAATAAGTTACTTTTAAGCAGAAACCCAGAAGATCTGTGATAAGAGCCTGCAGAGGTAAATGTCCAGTCCCTCTCTGTGTCCCCGAGCTCCATCCCCCTGCCATGTGGGGCATGCATTCCTACAGACATCTATCCACAAGGACTCGAATGAGTGAGGGCATAAAAAAGGCAATGAAAGAAGGTTCAGCTGGACATGCTTGGTCCCCCAAATCAAAGCTGCAGAAAAAAAGCTATTAGATTTGGAAGCATGAGGCCTGGTTTTCAACGTCAGACCAAAAATGTCCATTCTTTTTTTTTTTAAGTTTATTTATTTATTTTGAGAGAGAGGGAGAAAGCACAAGTGGGGGAGGGGCAGAGAGAAGAGAGTGAGAATCAAGCAGGCTCCACACTGTCAGCGCAGAGCCCGACGCGGGGCTCAAACTCATGAGATCGTGAGATCGTGGCCTGAGCTGAAACCAAGAATGGGACCCTTAACCGACTGAACCAGCCAGGTGCCCCCAGAAATGTCCATTCTTAAACATAGTAGTTAGAATAGGTCAGATTGCCTCTGGACAAAAGTCTCTGTGGACTTTCTACGGCTCTCCTTTATTAACATAAATAAAGACCCAGCAAGTTATTCTTCATTGCTTCTCAAAACAAGGAGGTGACAGGAAGAGTAGGTAAGTATCCCAGAGAACAGAGCCAGCCTCGTGCTGGTGTCTTTTCTTCCTCCCCCACATGCCACCTGCTCCCTTCCCTCCTCCCTTCCTGCTCCCGTGACTGTCAACCCTGCCGGCCTGAAGCCAGGGACCTCTCAAGGAAGGGGGCGGTTTCACAAGAACATGTGCCTGGGTCCCTCGTGGTCTCACAACGCACTCTGGGAGCATCCCGCCAGAACGCCACAGATGTTCTCTGTACCCCCAAGGAAGTGGGTGAAGAATGGACAAAGGCCGTCATGCCCTCACACAGTGGAATGTGATGTAGAAACGGAAAGAATGGAACGTGCCTCGACACGGATAAATCTCATACACATTCTGCTGGGGGAAGCGGGCCAGACCCTGAAAAGCTCGTGGCGCACGAGTCTATGCACGTGAAACTCAAGAGCAGCTAAAACGCATTCTGACAGAAGTCACGGGAGAGGGTACCTCTGTGGTAGAGATCGACTGGAGAAAAAACCACGGAAGACCTTTCTGGGGTGGTGGGAACATTCTACGTCTTTATCCCGCCGGCTGGCACCAGCCTACAGGTGCACGGAGATGTACGCTTAAGATCTTTACATTTTATGGCATGTAAATGATACATCAATACTTCAAAACCAAAGAGCAGAAGGCGGTTCAGCAGTGGGCTGAACTCTAGAGATTTTCCTGGCCTTACGAAAAACACACAGTTTTTAACTTAGAAACCCGAGAGATGGTACACAACATCGCCAAAATAACTCTTTAAAAACGAGACAAGTACAAAATATTAGCCCTGGTTTTCGTCTGCGCCAGGTCCTCTCACTTTTCTCATTCCTACTGGAGACGAGCAATATTTTTTTCCATGTTAAAATGCTTCCAAGGTGCCAACTACGTCCCAGTCACTGTGTCGGTGCTACAGCAGTGACCAAAACACAGATGTGACAATAAGAACATCATCACCTAAAAGGAAGGGCTGGCCTCTTTATAATAGTAATTCACACTTCCTGGGTGCTGTTCATTTACACCATGCCCTGAAGGGTTCTGAGCGCTTTATTTATATTAGCTAATTCAGCACACCCACTGCCAACAGCGGTCAGGTTAAATAACTTGCCCCAAATCACAGGATGGCGTGAGACAGAGTTTAAAAGTTCCCACCTGGCCAGACCTCCGTGGGACCTCATTATTCATATCTTCATTTTGTGCTTTTTTTTTATTATTCTCCTTCTCTCCTGTATGTGTCAGTCTCCCTGCTGGTTCGCTTTAACCTGCCGGCTCCACGAATGTCGGTATCCGCGGGCTGTTTCCTCGTCTTTTTCTTCAAACTCTTGAGTCCTTCCTGAAGATATCATGTATCCCCAGGTTCCACCACCGAGTAGCCTGCTCTCTGCTCGACGCGCCCACCTGAATTTTCTAGAGGCATTTCTACCGTCCCTGGTCCATAATTTAATGCCATATCTTTCTCCCAAACCTCGCTTGTCCACCTGTGAAAGTGGGACCTTCTACTGAATTGCAGTCTGCAGGCACCTGTGACCGCCCTACGCTTTCGTCCACTGCAGCTAATGCATAAGGACTTCTGTGTCTCCACTCACCCCTCACTCAGCCCCACAGATGTCACTCGGCTCAGGTCCCATCACCTCTTGCCTGAAGTTCTGGAACAACCGGACAACCCCCAACGTCACCACTAAGATCCTCTCTCAGACCGTGGACTTTCTAAACTTCAAGTGCCATTATTTTCGTCACCTGCTTAAAGAGCCACACTGGCTACAGGACGAAGTCTACACTGGTGAGCCTGGCATACAAGACTCCGCCCATCGAGCGCGGGCCTCCGACTCTGAACGCGGCGACACCAGAGAAGACCAAGGCTCTCCCAGGTGGGTGTGCAGATGAGTAAATGGGATCGGAGCAGCACCGGCAATGAGACTAGGATCCGTAGGGAGAGGAGGCATGGAGGTCATCACGGAAGTCGATGAGATAACACTGACACCTTTGAAACGTTCGCTCGCTTCCTTCACTATTCCCAGGAGGAAGGCAAGATTGCCAGCTTGGCTCCAAACCGGATTCCCAGCGACTCCCAGCCCCCAGGCGCACCCACACGCTCTCCTCTCTTCCTTGACAGAAGAACGAGAGGCAAGAAAGGTCAGGTGCCCCGGTCACTTTCCAAGTGCCCATCTTCTCCGGGGATGCTCTGTTTTCCTGCCAGTCCTCGTGGGACACCACTCTCTTCCCTCTGCCTCCTTTCTGGCTCTAGGGTTGGCTTGGGGAATTCTACGGTACAGACAGGAAAGCTAAACGTTCCTTTGGCCTGATCTTCGGAGCCGCTCCTGCTGGCCACAGACCCCAGATCGGGGCCACCCCACACAGCAGAGCCGTGCCAACGCCCCGTCTTCCCCTTTGCACGTGGGGGTGCTGGAGCGTCACAGCAGGACAGCTGGCCGCATGGCTGCAGAGGAACCCACATATGGAAGAGGTGAGGGAGGGAATGGAAGTGAAATAGCTACGCTAGCCACAGGCTTCCCGGGATGTGGCTCCCTAAAGCCCCGTCTGTTTGTGGTACAGTTGGGGGGGGGTCTCCACTCCATGCGTCATCACCCATACGGTCTTGCCCATCACCAAGGGATGAGGTGAGCGTACGCATCCTTCACAGGCACCTGCAGCACAGACAAGCTAGGAACTGCATCTTTGCAGTTCGAGCCCTTCTGGATGAAACTAAGGAGGTGCCATTCCCTTCTAGGGTCCCGCCTGCTGTGGACCCCTGCAGTTGTCTGCTTTGCTTTTGGAGACTGGAATGCCGAGGCACACAGCGTCTTCGTCACTTGCAGGAAGCCCAGCTCGTCCCTTGGCTGCCTCTTTCTCCAGCCTGGGTAGATACCCAATCACTCTGGCCAACCTGGCCAACCGGTAAGAAACCCAGCTCACTCTCGTGGTGCAAGGAGCCGTCTTAGACACTCGTGGGAAATCTCGCATCCTTAAATACAGTGCACACAGTTAGAGAGTTTTCTCCACCCTCACGGGTTCTTCTGGATACTATTTCTGAACTATCGCAGCTCCATCAGCCATGCCTCTCAAGATACGCCTCTCACCCTAAATTTGCAAAAGTATTTAAAGAAAGAGGCAGAAATTACAGAGCCAGAGATGCCAGTAATAATCATCGAAGGCTATAAGGGATTGGGGGCCACGCTGAGGAATGGGGCACAATTCTCTGACGCGCATTTGGAGTTCAGCAACCCCATGTTCCTACATAAAGCAGCCGGAGGCTTCCGTGCAGACACGCTATTAAAAAAGGACCTGTCACCTGTGCCAATCCGCCATCCTTTGTCCCCTCTCTGTCCTCACTCATCTATCTTTTTTGACTCCAGCTTTGATTCCTGTCTCCCGAAGTCCCCACTTCATGCCCGTCCCGGTCTCATTCTCTGACGTGAGCTCTCGCCCCTGCTGCTGACCATCTGGGTTCACCCCCAGGGCTCACGCCAAACTCCTCTTCCCTTTCCCTACGTATTTTTGCTGAATATTTGGCAGATAGATATTTTCGTGTTTATTTATTTTGTTTTACCTTCCAACACTTGGAGAACCACACCATGCCTCTGTCTCGTTGCCCGCATGATGGCTGATGAGGAGACCGCTGTCCTTCTTATCCTGTGCCTCCGTAGCGAACATGTGTTCTGTTTGCGTTCAAGATTCGTCTTTGGCTTCGGCTTTCAGCAGCTTGAAAGTTATGTGTTAAGTGTGTGTGTGTGTGCATATGTGTGTGTGTGTGTATCTGCGTGTGTGTGGTATTAGCCCCAGGTGGTGTTCTAGGGACTCCTTAGATCTGTGGTTTGGCTTGGTGGTTTGGGAAGGTTCTCAGACATCATTTCTTCAAACCTTTGGTTCCGTCCCCTCCTCTCTTCCTGACATTCTGTGTATATTACACTATTTGGTACTGCCCACAGTTCGTAAATGCTCTGTTCTTTTTTTCCCTTTTATTTCTTTTCATTCTCTTTTTCCTCTCTGCATTCCAGTTCAGGAAGTTTCCACTGATCTGTATTCAAGTCCACTGATTCTTTCCTCAGCTGTGTTGAGTCTAATGATGAGCCCATCAAAGTAATTTGTTGTTTCTGTCGCTGTATTTTTGTTTGATTTTGTTTTTATTTTAGAGACAGACAGAGAGAGAGAGAGAGAGAGAGCATTCATGAGCAGGGGAGGGGCAGACGGAAAGAGAGAGAGAATCTTAAGCAGGCTCTCCACTGAGTGTGGAGCCCTACTCGGGGCTCAAACCCATGACCCTGGCATCATGATCTGAGCCAAACTCGAGTCGTACGCTCAACTGACTGAACCACCCAGGCACCCCTCTGTTGCTGTGCTTTTATTTCTACCTCAGTCAGTTGAGAGTCTGACTCTTGATTTGGGCTCAGGTCATGATCCCAGGGTCATGGGATCAAGCCCCGTATCGGGCTCCACACTGAACATGGAGCCCACTTAAGCTTCTCTTTCTTCCTCTGTCCCTCTCCCCTACATGTGCTCTCTCTCTCTAAATAAAATTTTTAAAAATAATAATAAAATAAAATAACCATTAGCACTCTCAACATGCTTAATTTGAAGCTTAAAATATGCATTAGTATTGTTTGTAGGTGAAAGGGCGTCAATCGTGACAAATAAAAGGTAAACACAGTTGTGTGCTGTTGGGCATACATTCTACCATCATGGTGTTTTACCATCTTCTGGGGGTGGAAGATGCATAGAAACAGAAGCCAAGAGAATATCAAGGGAATGCTAAACTCAGGTGTATGATAGAACATATCCACTGAAAGGCCCCATACTGAAATTAAGGAATTGTGACAGACAAGGGCGTCCCATCCGGCCCAGGTCATTTGGGAGGGATTGCACAAAAGGACCCACTCCTGCCTGTAGCCCCGGAAAAGGATTTTCTTCCTGGGGAACCAAAAATTAAAAAAAAAAGCAATCTGGGGCGCCTGGGTGGCTCAGTCGGTTAAGCGGCCGACTTCGGCTCAGGTCATGATCTCGCGGTCCGTGAGTTCGAGCCCCGCGTCGGGCTCTGTGCTGACAGCTCAGAGCCTGGAGCCTGTTTCAGATTCTGTGTCTCCCTCTCTCTGACCCTCCCCCGTTCATGCTCTGTCTCTCTCTGTCTCAAAAATAAATAAACGTTAAAAAAAAAATTAAAAAAAAAAAAAGCAATCTAACTATCTGCCTTTAAGGTATCAGGAAATATATTTGTGTCATTCAAAAAGGGCATCATCAAAACTGGAATTGTATAAGTGGCCTGTAGTACAGGACTTCCCAGTTAGCTCTCCTGGCTGCCCCAAGCCTCCTTTCCCTTATCTGCAGCCTCCACACAGACCCTACCGGTCTGGATCCAGGAGGTCCCCAGAAGAGCCTGAGAAAGGAATGCAGCCAGCTCCTTGTGTAGCAGAAGACTGCAAACTTCCTCCTTATGTGCTGTGCAGTGCTGAGTGATGGCCGCCCAACACGGCTGTCCTCTTGAGCACAAAGCACCGCGGCTCATCCTCGGTGGAATTCAGGCAGCATCCAACGGGGCAAAGTGAAGGACCGGCTCTTTGCCAGTTTCCAGAATTCTCGTTAATGCCACATTTTAATACCATATGATACCAGGCTGAACTCACTCGATAGCTAGGGATGTTCAGGTAGCTACAGAGAGCCCTGGAAGAAAAATACAGCCCGGTTTCAGGGACACATTTATTGGAGTAACATTCAAATTATAAAACACGATGGGCCTTTGGAAGAGAAAACGTCACGTACATCTGGGTCTGTGTATGTTTGGTCTGTGCGTGTGTGCGTTGGTATCGGGGAAACATTGGAGAATCCTAATGGTAGTTTCGGTTCTCAAACTATTTTACCGAAAATGGAAGTCTCGGTCCAATGATCTTTGGCGGGTCTGCCATTTTTAATCCCTAATCTAAAGCCTTTGTCTACCTGGCTTCCCCTTTCACTAATGACACCGAAGCAAATCCCACTGGCGGTACCCTTTCAAAGGAAATACACACTAAGCACACCCATCACCTGTGGCCTAAGTATCTGCTAGAGGCACATGGTTCCAAGGTCCCTCATGTGCCCTTGACCAGGAGAAAGAGACCTGCACGTGACACGTTATAGTGTGTAAAGCGGTCTGTCCTTGTATATCTTTCATCTCAAAAAACTCTATAATGGGTCTGAGTGTATTATTCTATGAAAAAAAACACACCATGGAACATTCAGCCATTGTCGATATTTACTGTCTCTCTTTTATTTTTATAAAACATAAACAAGGTGTTCCCAAATGTGAGTTTTTTAGACATCTATTGATCTGTGAGCACATTTCTGAAAGGCCATAGGAGAACCTTGGTACTAGAATTTCTAAAGCCTTTAGAATCTTCCACTTTGCCAGGAATGAAATCTTAGCTTTTCACACCAGGCCCCATAATCCAGCAACATTACATACAAGGCAGTGACTTGAGAAATGATGTTTAATGAGCACTAGCCACTGTCATTCCAAGATGTAACACTCAGGGTGACTCTATCACATAGGCTACTATTTCTAATTTCAAACGGAGAAAGGACATAATTTCAAGTAGACCCAGCACATTGAAGTCACTTGGGTACAGCAGAGATTCTGTGCAATTTGAGTGGAAGGTCCATTGACTTGAGAGCCCATGCATGTGAAGTGCATTATATTGGGTTAAACTGTGAAAGGGGTTAATGGTAACAGCTGGGAAAAGTTGGATGGGAGCAAAAATTCCTAATGGCTCCTATTTTCATTGGTAAAGTATCTGACTTTCATCCTAGACCTACCCACGATTGCTGGGCACTTCAGAGGCGAAGGAAGACAAGCCCTGTGTGTCCTGCCCCCCTTCCAGAACTTTCCTCACCTGTCCCTTCTGTATCTCTTTGCTGACCATGCCAGGGCTCACACACCTCACACATACACTGCATCTTCCGCTGCAGAGCGATGTCCTTGGAAAGGCTATTCTTTTCCCTGAAGGTGTCTACACTCTTCTCTTGGAAAATTCCCACTCAAGCCTAACACCTTGATAAAACCTCACCTTTTTCCAGAAAACAGTGGGTCTTCTTTCTGCATTCTCACAGACGCATTTTAAATATGTATTTTAGTCAATTGTGCCTACTTAACATTCGTGGTTGTGACTGTCCGTTGCATATCTCCCCAGCCCGGCACCCAGCTCAGAGCCCAGAACACAAAAGGAGTCTGGGAAGGCTCCAGGAGACCAGAAGTCAGACGCTAACCCCACAGACCTTGACAGCGGCCTCCATGTGCTGCAACGCCCTTTCATCAAGAACTCACTTTGTTATTATTTTCTTCTCTTAATTCCCCACGTGTTAATGAGAAACACTTCAGGTAGGTGCTCCATAAACAAGCGATTACTAAAAAGGCATTTAAAGGTCTGCTCCATTATTGTCTCTGACATCAAACGATCTAGCAAGAGGTACCGATAGAACCCCAACATTTGTCGATCATGGCAGGCTACTCGAGATTATTCCACGATAAGGACACTCCCTGTCTAGCGGTTGCACTCTTTACTAATTAGTTTGGGAGTAACAGATGAAACATTCATACAAAATACTTTCTCCGAGAGCTAACTGACACCAATAAGGAAGCCACACAGCACTGGATTGGCTCATTTTACCAAGTGCCTTGGTCTGTTTATACTTGGGTTTGTTCATTTGTTCAAAGTCATGTATAGAAAACAGTAGTGTTTGGATGCCAGTGGACCTTGGAGGGACCTTCTTCTCATCACGATTGGCTCAAATCTCCCACTCAGATCATCCATTAATCCAGAAGGAAGCCCCCGGCCCCCTGTGGTTAAGCCCTGCCCCCTGCTGTCCAGTAAGACTCTTGGACTACATTCCTCACAACCCACTGGAACCTGGTGACACCACAGTTTGGCCTCCAAGACCCTGGGTGAGCTCTGGGCACCTTTCAACCCCAGTCACCATGGCTCCCCCCTCCCCCCAGCTCTCAGGAGGGTATTGTAGAGACTGGACCTAGAAGTCACAGACGGGGACTCCAGACTGGCTCTGTGACTTACCAGCTATTTTCTGGAAGGGAAAATGTACATTTACTGGATTGTATTTATCAAAAAAATCTGCATATAAGTGCACCTGTGCAGTTCAAACCTGTGTTGTTCAAGGGACAGCTGCATTTCTCTGAAAAATTCTGTGGACCTTCTGCGAATCTTTTGGGAGTTCCCTCCTTAGACAAAAGGCACACTCACAAATATCTTTGAAATAAGACACTGTCTACACTGGAGCGAAGTCCATCCAGGTTTGATCCCTCCGGAGTGCTTTTACTCAGCTGAACAGTATTCTGAGGTCCCACCTTAGATTTTCCCTGACACCGTAACCAAACATTTCATATCGGACTTTTGGTTTCATCTTTGGACCCCCTTTACCCGGCACCATCCAGGAATTTTGTTTGGGAGCCATTGTTTCATTTGGAGATTATTTCTTAAATGTTTGCAAATGAGACCATGTGAGAGGAGGCAGGTCAAGATGTCGACACTGGATGGTTTCAAGCATTCTCAGCCTTTCCAAAAAGTGCACCGGTTACCCCAAACTTAGCTCTTCCCTCTTTTATACGCTCGTTTCCGTGTCAGACGTCTCGGATTGGTCTTTTAATTTCTCTCTTCCTTCTTCCTTCTGTCCGTTTACTCTTTCAGAAAATTCCCAATTCACCTTTCCCTGAGTTTTCCACCCTGGCAATTCCATCTTCCACCCAAGCCTCCTTCTGTTCTCCAAATATAACCTACCCCACAGGCCAGGTGGCAAAACCATGGCCTAGGGGTCGAATTTGACCCACCAGCTGATTTGTAAGTAAAATTTGGTTGGCACACGTCCGCACTCATTTCCATTCACAAGGCAGGGCTGGGATGCTGGCCCAAGGCTTGAATACAGACTCTCTGGCTCTTTCCAGGAAAAGTGTGATGGCTTCACTAAGAACATCGATAATATGTTAGCGCCTTCTTCTCTCTGCTTTGCCTCTGTTTCCTCCAAGTTGCTTTCCTTTGCTTTATTTTTGCTTGTTTATTGATTTAGTTTCCTATATTCCATGTAGGAGAATCTTCTCAGATAGCTGTGGATCTCTTCAGCCACCACTGCCTGTCTGCTCAGACCTGAGAACACACTGGGTGAAAGCAGGCACCACATCGGTGAGGTCTCGACACCCCCAGGCCAGACGGTCTCTCCTTCACTGTCATTTGCATCTGCTGAGAGACAGATATCACTTTCAATTACACTAATGGAAACTGGAGTTCCTACAGTATGAATTTTGTGGATTTAATAAATACATTTGCAGAAAAATTAGCTAGAAAGGTCTCATGGCCAATCGAGATATCATGTGAATAAAGGCGTGGTATCCGTGAATTATATAAAATTATTACACAAAGATACTATTTTCTGTGATCACTAAGGGCATATTGTTATTTTTATGTCACTCTGAGGTTCACAGCCTCCTGGGAGCTTTCCTGGTGGAATCTGAAACTGGCCCCTTTCCCAGAGGGCCACACACAGCGAAGAAAGAGGCTGGGTGACTCCAGGTTGGCAGGTGGTAGTTTTAACAATAGCAAAGGGAACTTTTGCTACTAAGCTTGTCTTGGGCAGCAGCAAAATGGATGCATCCCTGCACCCACCCCCAAGTCTTGAAAGGTCATAAAGATGCCCTAACTGTGCTCAGTCGTGTGTACCGAGCAGGTGTTTTCAATATCCCATCACCATCTGAAGGCTGTGTCCTTGGAGCAGCCTCTGGGAGCAAGAAATGCAAGCCGACCCCACATTCCAAGGACAGAGGAATAGGTGGGGAGCCTCCGGGTGCCTGAGGCCCATCTCATGGGTCAGTCTGCAGTCACGTCTTTTTGATCACGTTCCCCAACGTTATACCCCACCTGACCTGCTCTTACAACCCCAAGATGCCGCCCTCTTCTGCGGTGTGCCCTGAGCCCTCCACGAGGGGCATCACTAGCGTGGAGGGGGTCTCGTGGCACCTGTTTGACCGCAATGGATGTAGACACCACAGCAACAATACAGATTAGGATGCAAGAGAAAACACAGATTAAGACAATTTCTAAAATCGGCGATAACTCTTTCCACCAAGAGCCCCAGGATCCAAACCATTGACTTATTAAATTCCCTAGGCCAGAGGTTGGATCATTCAGGGCATTTACTTGTGTCCTCATACGATTTAATAAAGATGACACATTAACAGCCCCATTTTGTTTGGATAATGATACAGGAGCCTCCTTGGGAGGCAGTATTAATGTCCAAGGCCATCCTATTCGGAGGACAGTTTTTCTCATTACAGACAATTCCATGGTCAGGAAGAACAGGTTTTGCTCGCTATTGTTCAGGGCTTGCTAGGTGAATTTATAATGTCCTCCAGGCCAGTAGAGGGGACAAAGGCAGTGGCCAAATGCTCACACCAGTGAAAAACAGTGCCTTGAGGAGAGGGAGGTCTTAAGGACTTGACCTGGTTATGCATATCATACATGTTGGCTGGGAAAGGCAGAATTGTCAGGCATGAGGAGATGCACTGGGGTGTGGGGTGGAATATTCCAGACCAGGACCTCCACATTCTCCTCTCTCTTTCAGGGTAGACGTTTTCAGGCACAGGCCTTTCAACTGGTGCAGCTGGTAGCAGAACAATGAGATCCCAGTGGATACTGGGGTGGTTCCTCCTTGCCCAGAGGCACAAAGTAGGTCACCAACCCTGGCGGGACACCTCATTGCAAATTCCTGTAAATAATTCCTTTCCCAGGTGTGACAGGGCTTGGTGTTCTCAGTAGCACAGAGCACTAATCCTTGGTGACAGTCGGGGTAATGGTTGTTTCCCACAACTTCCACACCTTTTTGGTGTTGGTGTCTTTGCGGAGTCCCCAGTCCCACATGTAAGGCAACAGGTCTTACTGGTTGATCATTTAAATGTATTAAAGCCTGGCCCACACTTCAGTCACCCGGTCAAGGTGGTTTAACCTGTTAACAATTTAAAGAATTTAGTATTTTTTTTTCTTATCTCCCTTGTTTCAGGTGGATTATAGGGGAGATGAAACCTTTATTTCATACCATGTGTCTTTTTTTGCCTGTTTTGGTCCCGTCTTGCATACCATGACGTTTCAGATGTGACCCGCAATTACTATTGGACGAGGTTTTCCGTCCGTAGCACTTAATTTTTCCAGTACCCTAATGGTGACCACCTGGTTTGCCTGGCAGTAAAAGAAAGCCTTGGCTAGGCCAAGCACAGCATCCACATAAACAAGAGCACATTTAGAACCCTCCCTCAGAAGACCGATGTAATCAACTTGCCAACCCCTCACCATTTGGGATCTCCAGTAAATGGCCCCAGATTCCTTTGGCAGTTGCCTCGGACTGCCTTTAGAACACACGAGACAGGCTGTTACTATATTAACAAGTCAGTGTATTTCAAGGGCAAGATGGCCCCCTTGGCAACGTGCCATCCTACTCAAGCATTGGCGATGGCCACTCTTTCTGTGCACCCAATCTGTTGTATCTACCTAAGGGTTGGTAGCTAAAGCTCATACCCGAGCTAGGACATCAGCTTCCCCAGTGCCAGGGGGCATCAGTGCCTTATGAGCCGGGAATTGAAAAACAGCGAGGGCTGCCTCAGGCTTTTGCAGATGGACCCAACTGCAAGACATGTAAAACAAAATTGTCTTCTTGCAATTTTGACCTCATAGGGGCTTATTTATCATCACCCACCTTCAGCTTTCCATCGTCCGAGCCAAAGGGTTAATCCCCTTAGAGCCACAGCCCAGCTGTCAGTGTGAAGGGTTAATGGCCAGGGCTCAGGAGTGATCACCCACCGAACTACTCCGAGCTCAGCCTACTGGCTGCTGCACCCACTGCTGTGTGACAGGCTGTCTACCACAGTGCCTGTTCCTACTTTCCGGAGTCACATCTAACTCATCTAACTCAAATGGGAACCCTGCTCGGAAGATACCCGAGGCTTTAATCTGCTCTACCAGTATTTTTGCCTCCTCAGACAGCTTTGCTTCCTTGATTCCCAGACCCATATGTGCCCCCTTTCTTTTTAACCTGGTGACATAAGGGGTGAAGGCACTGCGCCAGGTGAGGATTAAAAGACCTCCAAACCCCCAAATCACGTACCTGTCATCACATACCTGTACTCGCCATAGTCTCTCCCATGAATGTTCTAGAGGATAAAGAAAGCACTTTGGCAGAAACACATCCTGCCAAAGCAACAGGGTAAAACAATAACTCTCTAAATAACAAAAGACTTGAAAATGACCATAGCTAAAGAGCTGTGAGAGTTTCTTAGACCCTCGGTAAAGGCAAAACGTAGAAACTTTGTTTTCCGAGGCAGCTAAAGAGAAACCTTTGTTCCTAATCTCTTATCAGGAGCCGACCGACAATCCAAGAAAATTTTGTCTTTCAACAGAGAGAGAGAGAAGAAAACAAAATTTAATCTTTACCAGAGTATTTGCAAATCCATTCATTCGGGTTTTAGTCCGGAGCATGCATAAAACTCTTTCCCAAAGACTCCCCTTCGCACACTTTCTAAGGCTTTCCTTTTTCATTTAGATCTTGTCCTAAATGTTCCCTCTCTCAACAGCCAGTCTCCTTTCAGGACAAAATGATTTTCTTCTCCCCTCAACAAAAGTGTATTCTCATTCCTTATGCCTTTCTTACACATCTCCTATTTTCCCTACACACCGAATTGCTTTCATTATCATTTTTGGAAGTCTGTATCTTAAAGAGCCTTCCCACTTTTTTCTTGTCTTCAACCTTTGAGGGCAATGTTGTGGTTATCTGCTGGGGTGTTTACATTTTAAAGACATGCTATGATTCACAGCTTCAAGGGAGATAGGACACGAGGTTTTTTCCTAGGAATTTTGGGAATAATTTCTATTTAAAATTTTCCTTTGTATTAAGAATCCAAACACATGGGATATTTAATCTCTTTCCTCATCAATTACTATATTAAAAAAAAAAGACACTTTTTTAGAGATTCCATTGCTTAGTTTCCTAAACAGGCCTTGTCATGAGTGCCCTGACCTTGACCTGTGACAGCTTGTGCCCTCCTAGCTTTGGAAAACGGCAAGCTGAGGTCTCTGACTCACTTTCCTGATCTCCCACCTTGTCGGCCAGCCCCGAAACCATGAGGCTGGTGGCCATTTTCATCTTCTAATCCCAGCTCACCCTTGAATTTCCAGACATGAGCTTTAGTCTCCAGCTGGGCCTCAGTGGCCAGGGGATCAGTGGCCCACAGTAGAGGCCAGCCCGCTGCAGCTACCACGAACTTACCTTCCTTACCTGAACCTTAGACCCACTGGGCACCCCCGCACTTACGTGGCGGTCTAGAAGTATCTGACATATGGGCCACCCCTCCCCACATGGAGGTTGATGGCCAACTCGGGATCTTCCCACTGGATGCCTCTTTCCCAAGACCCATTTCTTTGGTCTCCTGCCTGGCTCTTCCATTATAAGTTCACAGCCCTCTCGGGAACTTTGCTGGTACAATCTGCATTGTACCAGGAAACTCCATTTGCAGAAGGCAGGGAAAGAGCAAAGAAAGAGGTGACCGCCCCAGGACAAGAGGTGGCAATTTAATAATTGAGAAAGGAACTTAGTTACAAGGCTTGTCTTGGGCAGCATCAAGATGAATGGATCCCTGTATCCACCCCCAAATCTTATTTTCTTTTTTTTAATATGAAATTTATTGTCAAATTGGTTTCCATACAACCCCCAGTGCTTCTCCCAACAGGTGCCTTCCTCAGTGCCTTCACCCACCCTTCCCTCCCTCCCACCCCCCATCAACCCTCAGTTTATTCTCAGTTTTTAAGAGTCTCCACATCTTATTTTCTTAAATGTTTTATTTATTTATTTTGAGGGGGTGGGAGGGGGCAGAGAGAGAGAGATTGAGAGAATCCTAAGCAGGTTTCTCACTGTCAGCTCAGAGCCCAAAATCATCAGTTTCGTGAAATGAGAGATCATGACCTGAGACAAAACCAAGAGTTGGAAGCTTAACCAACTGAGTCACCCAGGCACCCCTGCCCCTAATCTTAAAAGCTCATAAAGGCACCCTAACTCAGCTCAGTCACAGATACCGTGCAGGTTCTTTCAACATCACATCATCTCAAGGCTGTGTCCTTGGAGCAACCTCTGGGAGCAGGAAAGGCAAGTGAACCCCACATTCCAAGGACAGGGGACCCTGTGAGGAGCCACCAAGTGTCCAGGTCCAGCTCACCACTCAATCGGTGGCCATGCCTGTTTGATCATGTTCCCCAACCCTATTGTCCTTATTATGTTTTACAAAAATATAATATAATTAAGGGGAAAAAAGATTCATATCTGAGTAGCTTCATGTGCAGATTTCCCCCCTAATTTTTATTCTACATTGAGCCCCAAGAATTATATGGGCAATTCTGGAAAAGCGTTTTGAACAGCATCACTTTCTCAGTAAAGGGGCAAGGACTACTGCTTCTCTCTTCCTCTCAAAAAAACCAGGACATTGTATGTAAAAGAAAACAATTCAGGGGCACCTGGGGGGCTCAGTCGGTTGAGCGTCCAACTTCAGCCCAACTTCAGCTCAGGTCACGATCTCGCAGTTGGTGAGTTTGAGCCCCGAGTCGGGCTCTGTGCTGACAGCTCAGAGCCTGGAACCTGCTTCGGATTCTGTGTCTCCCACTTTCTCTGCTCCTCCCCCGCTCACACTTGGTCTCTTTCTCTCGAAAATCAATAAACATTAAAAAAAAATTTTAAAGAAAACAACTCAAAACATGGTGAGGAGAAGGCAGGCTAGCCAGTGAGCTTGGAACCTGGGGAAAGACGTGGTGGTGAGTTCCTTGAGTTTGACTTTTGCCTTGTATACACCAGGCACGTTGCCAAAGGAGCTAACTAGCCAGAAATGCCAACGTGTGCAGACAAAAAGGCCCCAACAGAAGCCTACTCTCTCCAGCCAAAGGACCAGGAAAAAGAGCAACCCTACAAAGAGCAAGACCTTTTATAAAATAACCACTCCTCTTCAACCCAACACCACAGATACCATGGCGGCCCCACCCCCACCCATGTCATCCAGGGCTGAGGGAGCAGCCTTGACGTCCACCATGCAAAGCTGTAAGAGTGTCTAACATCCCACTGGATGAGAAGAAAGCTAACTCAGGAGTGAGGAATTTCATCACTACTGACCAGTGACAAGACACCCGTGCCCCATGGCATTGGAAACAGCATGAGGAATGGAGACTCCCACCCCCACCCAGCGGTAACAAGAGGTGGTCCCTTGGGTGGACCTGGATGTATAACTCCATTGCTGGTAATGAGGTGACATCATCTCCCTTCCCTGCTGGAGATGTGTTGGAGAAAGCTGATTAAATCAGAACATTGAAATATAACCCGGAATTCTCATAGCATAATGTGAAAATGTCTAGTTTCCAGTCAAAAATCACTTGTCATCAGAAGAAACTGGAAGATCTGAAACTGAATGAAAAAAGGCAATCTATATGTGTCAACTCCCGAATGCCAGAGATGTTAACATTATCTAACAAAAGATTTTATTTTATGTTATCTAAGTTTATTTATTGAGAAAGAGAGAGAGAGAGAGACCTCTCAAGCAAGTGCAGGGGAGGGGCAGAGAGAGAGACAGAGATTCCCAAGCAAACTCCCTGCTGTCAGCGCAGAGAGTCTGATGTGGGGCTCGAACTCACGAACCATGAGATCATGACCTGAGCCAAAACCAAAACCAAGAGTCAGATGTTTAATGGACTGAGCCACCCAGGGGCCCCGTGTAACAAAAGATTTTAAAGTAGCCATGGTAAAAATGTTTAAACAAGCAATTACTGACATTCTCTCTCTCTCTCTCTCTCTCTCTCTCTCTCTCTCTCTCTCTCTTTAATTACAGACATTCTTGACACAAATAAAACAATGGAATGTCTCAGCAAAGAAATAAAAGAAATGAAGATTTTGAGATAAAAGAGGGAGAAACTGGGGACAGATGTTCTATTGCTGTGAGCAGAGTTTTGAGGGAATGGATCACTTAAAATTTTTACTTTCTGGTCATATTTGTTTGCTAGGGCTCCAGTAATCCAGTACCACAAAGCAGGCACCATAAAATTCTACAAGCTAGAAGTCTGAAAGCAAAGTTTGGGCAGGGCTGGCTCCCTCTGAAGCTGTGAAGGAGTTGTCCCAGGCTCTCTGCTTGGAGTGTAGACAGCCGCCTTCCCTCTGTCCTTCTTCACACGGTCTTCCTTCTGTGCACGTCTGTCTCCTAACTCTCATATAGGGACTCCCCCCATACTGGATTAGGGGCCCACACTGCTCCAGTGTGGCCTTATTTTAACTAATACAACTTCAAGCACACTATTTGCCAGTAAGGTCACATTCTGAGGCAGTGGGAGGCAGAACTTCAACCTAGGAATTTCTAGGGGACACAATCCCACACGTAACAGCAGCATAAATGCATCACCCTTTCGGCGTGACTTTTAGAGCTTCCAGGAAGCCGTCCAGTTTCTCAGCTGAGTGAATGAAGTTTCCTGTGTCTGTGACGAGAGGTTGCTTGACCACAAACTGGAATTTACAGGGACGAGACCACCCATTGGAATTTACAGGGACGAGTCCACCCGTTGTCCACCCATTGTCTTGTCCTTTCTCCTCCAGTGTGGTACCGAGAGCCAGAAGGGAATGGCAGTTTGTGACGAAGAGTAAGTAGTATAAGGATGTTCAAATGCTTTTATTTTAGATGCTGAATCTCTACTGAAATCAATCTGAAAATACTTCACTAATCATGAACCAGATGAAGAAAATAACCCACACGTTGAGGGCATACCACTTTACCCCGCTCCTCTGCTTCTGTCTCCCCGCTGCTCCCATAAAGAATAAGGCCAGTCTGAAGACTGGACGTGAGCTGACCATCAGCACATATCAAATTGATAAACATTCCCAGAGGTAACAGTTGCAGGCTCAGCAATTAAGAAAAAGCAAGAAAACCAAAAGTAGTGACATAGTTTTATGTGTTATATATATTAACTTGGCACTTTTTAAAGGTACAGCTTTCTAATTAGCTGCAAAATTTCAGATTATATTAGCAAGTCAAATGTTTTTAGAATCCAAGTTACAGTGTTTTTATTATAATTGGGTCTCATGGATGCAAACAGAAATGTATTTGGAAGAGGTGTGTATCAGTTCTGACCTTGTTAGACTATTACGTCCTATTAGACCAGAAAATGTACATGCAATACTAAAGCCAGTGTCAGAGAAAGGAGAATGTTTGCACAGCGCTGTGACCCCACTCAATTTTCATGATTTTTCTAGCAGCTTTGATGCCTTGAAAACATTTTTTTAATTTTAATTTTCACCACCAGATCATTTAAATTGGAGCTGGCATTACATTGTCTGTTTTCTCGATGCTTCCTGATAGTTCTTAGTCATTACTCGTCATTGACATGAAGGGCACACATCTCAGTGAAGCCATTAAGAAACCTTGAAAATCTCATTTTCTATTATTATATGGGGGGGAGGGGACCTAGTATTTTAAGCCTTGCCTTAATTTAAAGACTTCTAGGATCTTATGCATTTTGTGAGTATTTTGACTGGTTCCTAAGCATGAATGTCTCGAACTCTGCGATGCAATAAGAAAAAAATAGGAGAAGCCAGGGTGAAGCCCACATATTAAAAACTGTATTTCATCACACCATCTTGATTGTATTTACCTATTTTCTCTCATGGTAAATAATTTCTAGTTTGAAAACAAATTAAAGGGGCACCTGGGTGGGTCAGTCAGCTGAGCATCTGACTGTTGATTTTAGCTCAGATCGTGATCTCACAGTTCATCATTTCGAGCCCCGTGTCAGGCTCTGTGCTGAGAGCTCAGGCTCCCATCTCCCTCTTTCTCTTTCCCTCCCCCTCCTGCTCTCTATCTTGCTCTCTCAAATAAGTAAACATTCTAAAAAAATAATAAAAGGATAAAAAATAATTTAAGAAATTAAAAACATTAAAAACCAAAAAAAACCCCATTTAATGTTATATCATTTTTCATCGTGGTCAGCCATTTCACAATTTTTGTATTTTTAAAGTCAGTATTCCTCATTCCTTTATTCTTAAGTTATTTACCCTCTACATCCATACAAAAGGCAGTATGAGATAAGCAGAGGAGATGGTAAATTGAACTTATTTCTAGAAATTCTTTTTTTATGCAGAACATACAACATAAATGTGCAAGTAAAGTGACAAATAATAATAATAAAGTAAAATGCAGGTTCTCAGGAGCCATCAATGTTGAACACATGCTTGTAAACAACAGGATGAGAAACGTTGGGATGACATCTATCGTGGGCAGAGGGAACAGAATAACTATAGGTCCCAAGGAAAGTGCAATTTGGGGGGCAAGTTTGTGTGGAGCTCAGGGGAAAGACAAGGGGGAAAGTCAGACTGCAGACGGGGAACCTCAGGACAGCTGCTGTCACTCTGACTCACCAGCTGCAGAAACAGGCAATGGAAGCAGGGGCAACAGAGGGCAAGGGTGATCTCTCCACCATAAAGAAGCAGCAAAGACAAGTAGACACAGCCACATGTTTAGGGAGTAGAGTGACCAAGGCTAGAAGTCAGGATGCAGGAAAGACTCAAAGAACGGAGACCAAGGGAAGCAAGCGAAATGAGAAGGAGCTCACATTGGACAACCGGGCCGCCTAAAGAACGGCTGTCTAGAGCATCCATACTTATGATGAGTGACGACCCAAGTCTGACCCAAGTCCCTTCACTCTGTAAAGTTTTGATAATCCCTTATATATCGAATAGATTGCTTTGTAAACCTTCTATATATGTTGTCTACATGCACTGGCTCCAGCAAAAATGGTGGTCAGATTGAGAATTAGCCTGGAATGGGGAGTAAAACTTTCTTCACGTTCGACACCCTCTCTGCAGACTGAACAGTAAAGGTAGTAGGTGCAAAAGGGATTCAACATGGAACAGAAAGAACCTGTTTGGGAAGAGCAGAGCCCTGTGGTTTCCCTCCATAGAGAGGAAGCCATACATTCTCCTTGGTCAAAAGAGCCTATTTGTCAGTTATCTGAATGACAAAGACCCAGGCCAGGATCATTGTTTTTCAGGCACAGGACTCTCTCAAACTAGCCAATCCAATAATAGGGGGCTTGGGGGAGATCTCTCTCCCCCAGGAAGATCTCTCAAGAGGCAGGTGCTAATAACTGGCCTGGAACCACCTTGAGATACAAGCATGGAAGACTCTCCCCATGCTATCTATCTGGCACCACATGGCCATTGTTGTGGTTTCTAAGATATCCGCTTCATTCTTTTCCCTTCTCTGCTGTCCAGGATTCGTCTAGCTGCCTCTGTTCAACTCACCTCTGCCTCCGATATGACTCCCAGATCAAGTTGACACGATCATTCCACGCAGGGGACTGACAGAGGGTAGCACAGGGCTCTGAGATTCACCTCCATGTCATAGGGGTGGGAAACCAATCAGCCCCGTTGGGCTAAGTGCCCAAACCATCTCCAACCGTTGCAATCAGGATTTGGTTATAAACAAAACCATAAGGGCTGGAAGAGTGGTAACTACACGAGCAACCACCCAAAGCAGGACCAACTTGTAACCCTTGGCAGGATACACGTGTAGTGCAAATACTCAGTAAAATGTTTCTGAATCAGTTGACAAATGATCATGAAATGCAGGGAAAAAATCAATCTCCCCCGTGTGTGCTGACGAAAGCAGTGTGTTTCCTACAGGAGAAGGGTGTGTTTGGACAGAAATGGGGCAAGTAAAGCACATGCGCTTGCTGGAGAAGCTGTTGAAAGGAGGCAGGCATTGGGACAATGGCGACAAGGTGATGTTATGTCCCCATCGGTCAAAGTACAGTAAAACCTTGGGTTACGAGATACTTGTTCTGCAAGTGTTCCACAAGATGAGCAAACATTTCTAATGAATTTGAACTTGATAATCGAGCAATGTCTTGCAATACAAGTCGTTCGTGACACCAAATGTCACTTGATCACAACTGAGCCAATGGTTCTTCTCTCTCTCTCTCTATGGATTGTGGGTGATTGTCTCCCGTGCAGATGCTCGGTCTCAGACCGTGGTGTTTGACAGAAATCAGTGATTTTTCAGCATGTTGGAAGGTGCCCACAACTGTCACTAGTGTATTTTTGTCACTTCAAAGCACCTGTGGACAGTCCTTTGCTTTTCCAGACAAGAGTGAGCTTAGGAATGCTTTGCTTCATTCTAGGTCAGGCTGCCTGTGGATAGAGACCCTTTCCTCTGCTGCCTTATTGCCAGTTACAGTGTATGACAATCACTATATGACAATCATTATGTCACACAGCATGTCATTCAGTATTCAATGTAATCATTTTATATGAATATTTTCGGGTTGTGGAATGAATCATCTGAGTTTCCACTAGTCCTTACTGGGAAATTCGCTTTGATATACATGCTTTGGATGACAAGCATGTTTCCGGAATGAATGACGCTTGCAAACTAAGCTTTGACTGTCATTGAGGGAAGGTCAGAAGCTTGACTTCTTGAAAGCCAAATGGGAATCTTTACCTGTCTCCTTCCTCTTCCCACCTGTTTTTCCTCATGTCATTCCCAGCCCTGCATTTACTTTTAACGATTTCATGAAGTCTAACTAATCTGGGAGCTTACGTACCTGCCCTCCACAGTGGACACCAGCAAGACGTCAGTGCTTAAGAGCAATTCTACCAAACAGGAGAGATCAGAAGCTCTGCTCACGCTTTGTGCCCTCGTGAACAACCCATTGCTTTCCTCCTCCATCCAGAATTCGAGGAAACAAGTCTCGTGGGTCACCATGGGAGCCTGTTCTGTTCAAAAGGAGGGCCCAGCCGCATTTCAGCTTTGGGGTAACACCAGCTGGGTGGAAAATCCCACACCTGCCACTTACCCACGTATAACCTCCTATGGCACATCATTTGGCCCTTCCAAGCCTTTGCTTTGGAAAGCCCACACAGAATAGGCCAAAAAAAATGCCATCTATTTAGCCATTATGTGTTCCCATTTTATATAGTTTCTAGGCTTGAGGTACCGGGGGAGTTAGTGGAAGAACAAAATTTCCACCCTGACTCATCCCCCGGCGGGAATGGCTTTTAGTACCAAATGGGCGCAGTTTCCACTGCCAGATGTATCCTGAATGGGCTTTTCAGGAAGACTTCTGGCAATAAAGTCGCACTCGGAGTTGCCTGCTGTTCAACTGACTTTCCAAAGACAGGGAAGTTTCAGATCCCGGTGGCCACTGTAACAGGAGCGTCATGACTTATTTATCCCATGCTCTGTGGCCGTCAATACAACCCAGCTCTTCAGCATCTGGTTGGAAGAAGGGAAGAGAAAAGGAGCAAAGTCTTGGCAAATACACCAATAATAAAATCACGGCGAGGTTGGAAGACGCATCCATTCTCACTTAGCACCTTTGAAATCCTCGCGGGAGACACCTGCCCCCACTACCAGCTTTTCCACCGCAAGTGACATCCCTCAGGAGGCCTCTTGAATCCAGACTACCATATGGGGCGCAGCGACAGGAACGCTGGGTGGAGTCACCTGCATGGATGCGAGGGAGGAAAGAGACATTCCTGAAGTACCGACAAGGTTGAGAGGGTGCGTCGAGCGCATCACCTGGTGAACAGTGTGTGCTTCATAAACAGAGGTGAGTGGAAAACCAACACCACGATGCCCTGTTCCAGGTCTCCTAAAGATTTTGAGCGCTTTAGTGAGGTGTTGGGGGAAAGAGACAATGTAGGTTTCTAAAGCCCAAGCCCAGCAGAGGAGTGAATAGTGTACATCGAACCCAGCATTGATTTGGATTGTGTTGGTCACAAGCAACAGAACCCTCAAGGAAAATGGCTTATGTTTCCCCTCAGAGGGAAAGACTGTGAGGAGGCGGCTGTCTGTGCTCTGGGTTGGCATTTGGTTGATTTGGGAGCATTGACAGTTGACAAATCCTGTCGCAACTCCAGGCTCCATGTCCCCAGGCACATTTGAAGTCAGGAAGCTGGAAACAGCACAGTTTTCCTTGGACTCCTCTTTATTAAACTGTATTTGGACAGATTCTACCAGGAAGAAGAATTCACCCTACATCACTGTGGGCCCTCTGTCCCACCAGTCCTGGGAGGTTGGGGGTCTGGCTTTGTGAGCATCTGTGCAGGAAGACGGCTACAGAAGGGGGCCACAAATGCCGTGGCCACAACCTCAGCCACAGACTGGTTAACAGAAACTGCAGAGGCTTACATTTCAACTCAATCTAGAAGTTTCCAGGACTCACGGGAACTGCATAACTTCTGGTAAACTCCTGCTTCATTGGTATTCACAGAGGCTACCTACTCTGTGCCAGGTGCTGAATTATGCACTAAGATTATAAAATCAAAAAGATCAGTGTGTGCCTAGCAAAAGTCTAGGACCCCAGTGGTTCCAGAAGGATGCCAACTAGGAACCCAAACGGTGCTCTGTCCTCCCCTCCACCCAACCACGCCATCCTGTGGAGGACAGCCTTTGGAAGTCTTCATCATAGAACCTCGTCACACACAGAGGCAGCTCTGTTCCTCCTCTCACACAAGACACGTGGGCTCAGACACAGCCACTATCCTAATTCAATTCCCTACAATGCCTCTCCTGTGCTACCAGTTGCCCAAAATACCTCGCTGTTGGTCTTTAGTTAACATTCCATCTCTCCTCCATGCTGATAGGATGTTTCTGGAATGCAGAGGTGGTGGCTCCCATCAGCTGTATATATATTAACTGTGCATCCTTGACTTTGCTCCAGCCTGGGGTGAAAGCCTACGTGTGTATTTCGTTGGGTTGGTATGGTGTTGCATGAAAGACAGAAGGAGATTTTAAGGGTTTAAGAAGAGATCTGGGGGCGCCTGGGTGGCTCAGTCGGTTGAACGTCCAACTCTTGGTTTCAGCTTGGGTCATGATCTCATGGTTCGTGGGTTCAGGCCCCGCGTCAAGCTCCGTGCTGACAGCATGGAACCTGCTTGGGATTCTCTCTCTCCCTCTCTCTACCCCTCCCCTGCTTGCGTGTGCATATACCTTTTAAACATTTTTTTAAAAAAGGAGATCTGAAAGGGGGAAATAATCACACAATCGCATTCGGTCAAGCACATCTAGATTGAATAAATTTTTAAAAAGTACATAGTGAGAAAAACAAGAGGAACATAGTGGTTTACAGTAGAGGAAAAGGGATTTTTCTGAAGGTATACCCATCTACCCCGGCATTTCACATTGAAGAGATAAGGTGTCAACACCAAAGACAAGCGTGTATATTTGAAGGTAATTCAGTGAAGAACCACAGGAAGAATAGGGTAGGTCAATTACATCTAGGCTCCGGGGAGGCAAAAGATCATCCAAGTGTACCAGGTGGGTGGAGAAGCACACCATGGGAGCAGAGAAGTCCCCACGCAAGTGTCCCCTTGTGTCCAGCCAGCTACAGTTTCAAAGCATGTCCGCAAGACGGGACCCAGAGGGAGCCCAGAATTATGTCGGCACCCCCGCATGGTATTATTTGGTGACTCAGGGATTGTTACTTCTTACTTCCTATTGATTAAGTTTCTGCTTGGACAGTTTTGTGGTAAGAGTCCTGGCAGGAATTTAACAGATGTACTTTACCCACATCTCTGTGTTCCCAAAGCATCGGGAAGAATCTGCCAACAAAGATAAACAGCAACATAACTCTTTCACCCAAGAAACTTGTACCTAAGCGCAGCTGAGCACATGACACCCCAGCACAAAGTTATTTAATCGTTTCTTACAATATCCTAGGCCTGCCAGAATGTTCTGTCGACTTTTTCTGAATCTTAAAAACAGTGCCCGATTTTCGTAGTGTTTGGGAAAAGAAAGGAATATCTAAAGAGGAAGGTAACAACTGTCTTGACACTCCAGCCTCTGACAGTATATCCTTACTTTTTACTTGACCATAACATAAGTATTTCTCATGTCACAGTTTTGTAATAGCTTCAAACTTTTTTCATACGGATGTGCGATAGTTCAGTTCACCATTCCACAACTTTTGCACACCTGCAACTTTCGTGCTTCCATTTTTTGGATGTGCCACTAATTTCCCCAGGAGAAATTCCAAGCAGTGGAATTGATGATCGACAAGTATGAATATTTTTATTATGTTAATATTTATCATGCTTAATATATGTTGGAATTTATCTGTACAGAGTGTTTATCTATTTCACCATATTTTTTCCAAAAGTGGGCGATATCATTTCTTTTATTATTTCTTCTTATGATTTATTTTTATTATTATATATCTTTTAAAATATCATGAAGGTAAAAGTACATGCTGTATATTTTTAAAAGTATCATGAAGGTAAAAATACATGATGTGACTATAATTTTAATCATTTGAATATTAGTGAATTTAGATTTTACTATGTTTATTAATCACTTTTTTTAAGTTTATTCATTTGCAGAGAGAGAGAGAGAGAGAGAGAGAGCACGAGCAGGGGAGGGGCAAGAGAGAAGGAGAGAGAGAATCCCAAGCAGGCTCTGTGTCATCAGCACAGAGCCTAATGTGGGGCTCGAACTCACAAACCATGAGATCACGACCTGGGCCAAAATCAAGAGTCAGACACTTAACTGACTGAGGTACCCAGGCGACCTAATCACTTTTATTTTTTTTTTATCTTATGTCCTACCTTTTGATATACACGACTTTGCCTGGGTTATACATTTTACTTACTGATATCAATCTTGCTGTATTTATTAATGTAATAGTTCAGGAAAGTTAAGTGGTGGGTAACCATGGTGGTAGAGACCTGGCAGTCAGACTCTGCACAGACAATGCAGATTTACTGACATTATTTTGTACAAGACCTGCTATGAGTCCCCGGCTTGGAGTTACTGTTGCCAAGACTCGCTTATTCATGTCTCCGTATATTTCCATCACCAAGGGAATTCTGAATATGTCCCATTTAAAACCTTGATGAGTCCAGTACATGGAGGGTCCAGGGCATGGAGAACAGAAGGGCCCCCATGTGTAGGATTGCACGAAAGGTTTACAATGGCCTGGGGGAGCTCCCAGAAAGAGCAGAGGGCACTGGACATTGTCAACGATGCTATTTTCCCAGGATAGGCCATGGTGCTTTGTTTTACAGAAAGAATGATCTTGTTCAACGAACAGGAATAATTTGACTTGCCAGAAGTTAAAAAAAAATTTTTAACGTTTATTCATCTTCAAGAGACAGAGAGAGACAGAGCATGAGTGGGGAAGGGGCAGAGAGAGGGAGACGCAGAATCCGAAGTAGGCTCCAGGTTCCGAGCTGTCAACACAGAGCCCCGTGCGGGGCTTGAACTCACGAACTGCGAGATCATGACCTGAGCCGAAGTCGGACGCTCAACCGTCCGTTTTTAAAAAAAAAAAAAAAACTTAAAAAATAAAGTTTTAAATATTTAAAACTTTAATAACTTATTAAAGTTAAATAAGATATTAGAAAACACTTTTGGATACATCTGGGTTTTTTTAAGTTTATTTATTTATTTTGAAAGAGAGAGAGAGAGAGAGCACAAGCAGGGGAGGGGCAGAGAGAAGGAGAGACAGAACCCCAAGCAGGTTCTGCCCCATCAGTAGAGAGCCCAGTGCAAGGCTTGAACTCACGAGCCATGAAATCATGACCTGAGCCAAGATCAAGAGTCCAACGCTTAAATGACTGTGTCGCCCAGGTGTCCCCATGTCTGGTTTTATCTCCAACTGAATGCCTAGGACCCATGAAGTTCTTCCTCCTCACCACTCAGCATTAACATCAGTATGCTGTGTGGTTCTCCTGTTGTGTGGGTGCGGGTACTGAGAGCACGCCAGTCTAAGAATGTGGAGATTCAACATCTCTGGCCTCAACTTTGAAAGACAAGGAGGGCACATCTTCCCTGCCTGGTTCCCAGGGCCAGCTGGTCTCTGAGGACCCTCAAAGGTCCTTCCGGGATGGGCTATACCCTTGTGTGAACATTCAGAGCAAGGAGGCAGGGGTTAGACAGCACGTGGGCATCCCTTTCCCTGACCAGCACTCAGACCCTTACAAATTCTGCCCCACTGATACTTCCCCATCTGCCCATTTACTTCTTAGTAAAGTAGACCTACGTCTGGCTTTGGAAATATGGTCTCTGTAGATGTAATTAGTTAAAACGAGGTCACACTGGGGTTATCCATTACTGCAAGACCACACATCTTCCTGCTTCATGCAAAGATATGGAAATACCTCTGTGATTCTATATTGGGTGGGGGCCGGAAAGAGTGTTCTGCCCTACACTGTGTTATGAACCAAGAGCCTCCAAACAGTCTCCGAGCCAGTCTCCCGCTTGGTCCACACACCCTCAAGGTTCCTCTCTCATCTGCTTGTGGGAGTTATGTCCAAGGCAAAGATGAGGAGAAGTGCTGGAATCCAGAGCCCTGGAGTGGGTCACCCTTACAGGGTAAGAATTACTGTACATAATTTACTTGTGAAAAACTAGGGTTCAAGCCTCTAAGGACTTGAGCCCAAATCCTTGACTCATACATGGTGGAGCTGAGATTGAACAAGCCTGAGACTCCAGTTTGTCAAGATGAAAAATGTTATGCAGCCTGAATTTTTGTTAGCTGATCACTAGTCTTATTACAGTTAAAAAAAAAATAGATCAAAAAATACAATTTCTTCCAAGGTTGACGTCCCTGTGGTAACCTAAAAATATCTTGAGGAAAATTAGGTTATCTTTGAACATACGAATACCTGTCATACTGTGCTTTTCTTATGAATTCTTAGGATTATCCTCATTAATCTTTTCAAAGTCTTCAGTGGATTGTTAGGGAATCTGGGGCTTTGTAGCTGAGATTCCTGCTCGACCCTGGGGCTTCAGAGCATCTTAGAACCAGTAGACCCCGTGTCTCCAAGACCTTGACCCTGAGTTTCAAAATCTGATGCCCAACCCAATATGAGGAAGCGCTACACTTCACACAGAGGGCATCTTGCTCAAAAGATTGTCAAGTGGAAAGAGATTAAGTTGTCACCTTGGGAAACACAGTGTGGCCAAGGGGAAGACCTTCTGAGAAAATCTTTCCAGGAGTGTTCCTTAGGAGACTGCTCTCTTCACCTGCTGTTCAGATACTTTTGCCATGTGTTATCAAGAAGAATTCAACTTGGACCTTCAGCTTGGCTTGGCCTTGCTTATTATGGCACTTAGACATTTTTTAAACACCTTCAGATATAGGAAACCACACCACAGAATGACCCCAAACTCTTAGAAAGCAGGTTATTTGGCTGGAAGGGTGTTACTAATAATATGGTTTTGTCTTCCCCTTGGATTTAAATCATTTTAATAATAATGTCATTTATGAATAATGAAGTGCCCCTTGTCCAATACCAGGTCAACATTTCTTATTTTATTACTTTTATTCATTTATAGGCATACTCGTTGCTAAAATCAATAGAATTTTTAATCCCAGCTCAACTACAGTTTTTACAAAAATTATTCTTTCTCGAAGTTCTCATTTTCCTTGACCTTCAAGAAAAAACATACTTTTGATTTTTTTAACAATTTTTGGTTACCATTTCTCAGCATCCTTTGTAGATTTCTTTTTCTTTTTCTAAATAATACATAAATATCAGGTCTCCAGAGTCACACGTTTCTTTTTACCCTAACAACTGTCCTTTGTTATTTTCATTTACTCCCATGTACTGATTACTGTCTTTAATGATAATCATTTCTAAATATTAGCTCTTGACAAAACCTCACCTTTGAGCTTCTTGGAATCTACTCAACTTTCTCCTGGGAAGCTCCTACTGGGTGTTTAGAGCCACCTCAAATCCTATAGTGGAACTTGCTCCATTTTCTTCAGAGAGTCTTCTCCATCGCCATTGTAGGTAATAGAGAATATATATTGGTCTCTTCCCCCTATTCCTGACACAGTGTTTCTAATGTCCTTGTAATTTCATAAGTGATAAGAACCCTAAAAGCATCTTTTATTCCAATGAGGTGACTCTGAGTGGACTCCTGGGTAACCCCGGATGGGGACTCTCACCAGAAAGACCAAGGATCAAGCCTTGATTAGAAGCTTGGCATTTTCAGCCCTGTCCCCCATCCTCCAGAGAGGGGAGAGGGACTGGACATAGAGTTCAGGGTGGATTGTGTCTAATAAGGGAGTCTCCATAAAGTCCCAAGAGGAGGGGATTCAGAGATCGTCCAGGTTGGTGAACATACCCATGTGCCGGGAGGGTGACACACCCCAGCTCTATGCAGACAGATGGTCCTGTTCTCCAGACCCATCCAGACCTACAAATGTAAGTGTTTCCCTGAGTTTATAAGCCACTGGAGCAAATTAATCAAAACTGAAGAGGGGACTGTGGGAGCCCCCAATTTATATCCAAATCAGATAGAAGTTGTGGGTGACCTGGGGATCTACTACTCGTGGTCAGCATCTGAAGTGTGTGTGTGTGTGTGTGTGTGTGTAGGGGGGGTAATCTTATGGGACTGAGCACTTAACCTATGAGGGACCTGACACTCTCCACCTGGATAGTGTCAGAGTTGAGTTAAATTGGGGAACACCCAACTGGTGTTCCAGAGAATTGCTTGGTGTGGAGAAAAAAAGCCACACATCTGGTGTCCAGAAGTGTCAGAGTGAAGTGTCCCGTGTGGGAGTAAAAGAGACCCACAGAAGAGAAATACAGGAGGTGGACCGAACAGGCTTTTCCTAGTAAACTGCACACCCAGGATCCTAAGACAAAAACTTGGAACCTGTTCTGTTCTCTCCTCTTGCTTTACCATTACCCCCAAACTAGTCACCAATCTGTGTCAATTTTTTCCTTCAAATTTCCCTTGATTCTGTTCTCATTACAAATGTCCATGGTATAGAACATCATCATTCTCCCTAGCCTACCATCAAGCTATTAACTTGGCTGCTTGTCTCCATAATTATCTCATTTCCAGAAATTATACACAGTAAGCCCAGATTACTTTTCTAAAACCAGATCTGAATATGCCATCATTCTTGTTTTAAATGCCTTGTTAAATTCCTATTGGTTGGAAGACAACATCCAAACCTTGTACTGTGCCCTGTGAGGGTTTTCATGATCTAACCACAGATCAGCTTCCCACCCCCTCTCCTTCCCTTCATGTCCCAAACTCTTCCAAGTCTGCAGATGCGCCATTACTCCCCTCTTTCCCTGGGCATTGGCATAAGACACTTGGAGTCATTGCCTGGAAGTTCCAACTCAGTCTTCAGATAGCAGCTTAAATATCACCTCATCAGGAAGGTCTTTCTTGGCTGCTAAATAGGGTTAGTCCTTGCTATTTTCTTATACTATCAGATAAGTGCACATCACATTTTACTGCAGTGACTAGTTTAATTGTTGTCTTTCCTGTTACCATATAAGTGCTTCAAAGGCAGAAGCCACTCCTCTGACTTTCACATAGTAGAATGGTACATACCTAACACATTTTTTGTTGAAGGAATAAATGAGTGAATTTCCTAGGTCCTCGAATTTTTGTGATAAGTTTAGTTGTCATGGAGAAAGAAAGTGAACTTACCGTAGAAATTATCTATTCACTGCATAACAAATCACCCCAAGGCTTTGTTCCTTAAAGCAATAATTTATTACCTCCTGGTTTCCATGGGTCAGGAACTCAGGAGCGTATTATCTGGGTATCTCCGTCTCAAGGTCACTTACAAGGCTGCAATCAAGGTGTTGACAGGGGCTGCGGTCTCATCTGAAGGCGCTCACGGGGAAGATGTGCTTCTGAGCTTACATAGCAATGGTCAGCAGGACTCAGTTTCTTGACAGTTGTGGGCCAGAGTGTTCTAGTTCCTTGCCATATGGGCCTCCCCAGGGCAGTTCACATCATGACAGCAGGTGTCCATCAACTGAGCATATAACAGAGAAGCCTCCTAAGACAGAAGCCACAGTCTTTTTGTAACCTAATTGGAAAAGTGAAAGCTCATCTCTTCTACTGTATTTTTATTCATTTGAAGTGAGTCACTAAATTTAGCCCAGATTCAAGGGGTGGACATTCCACAAGGCGTTAACACCAGAAGGTAAGGATCATAACGAGCCTTCTGCTCACCATATGTGCTGTTGCATCATGTTGGAAATTTTATTATACAGAATTTTCACATATAAATTTTCAGTGTGAATAATCTAACTTTTATTTTTGTACTATCATGTCCAGTTTTTGCTATCGAGATTTTTGCTGTTATTATAAAACTGCTGAATTCTCTCTCTCTCTACACCTCCCTCCTCTGTCTCTCTCTCAATACCACTTTCTTTTTCAGGATTCATATTGTTATTATTATAAGAAATAATTGGTAATTTAAAAATGACAGTAAAGGGGTGCCTGGGTGGCTCATTTAGTAAAGTATGTGACTCTTGATTTCAGCTCAAGTCATGATCTCATAGGTCCTGAGATCGAGCCCCTGCACTGGGAGCCCTGCACTGACAGCAGGGAACCTGCTTGGGATTCTCTGTCTCCCTCTTTCTCTGCCCCAACCCACTTGTTCTCTCTCTCTCTCTCTCTCTTTCTCAATTAAAGAAATAAACTTAAAAAAAATAAAAATGAAAGTGGGTAATTGTGTTTTTCTTATTGCTATAGCGCTTTTGGACTTTGTTATATAAGGCTTTTCCAGACTTCAGAAGTTTTTAGAGGTGGTAGATGAGGGTTTCCTGTCCAAACGGCCCAAAGTTTATTTAGTGCCATTTCCCTAGTTAGTCTGACAGTCACTTCACTCCAAAGGCATCCTGGACCTCTGAAATAGCAAAGAAGCAGGAGGAGAATGTGTCCATGCACATAAGACTGGAGGCAGGTGATCAAGTCAGCTCGGTCCCCAGCCTGCCCAGGCCAGGGGGCTGTGTGATGGGGTGAGGCAGGACAGGTGTCTCAGCACTGGGCATCTGGGGAATCCTTTCCGTGGTCACATCCCAATGAGAAATACCACATGCGTCCTATCAGCATGTAGATACAGGATGCTGCCCATAAGACTAGAGCTCAGAATTCTCAGATTAGAAAGCCCCCATATAGGTACGGGACTCCAGGGTGGCTCAGTCTGTTCGGTGTCTGACTTTGGCTCACGGTTTGTGGGTTTGGTCCCCATGTTAGGCTCTCTGCTGACAGCTCAGAGCCTGGAGTCTGCTTCAGATTCTGTGTCGTCCTCTCTCTCTGCACCTCTCCCACTCCCATTCTGTCTCTCTATCTCCCAAAAATAAACATTAAAAAAAGAAAGCCTATAGGTGCAAATAAACAGGAGAATTAATATAAGTAGCTAGCACTTGGCGGAGGCTGTTTTGTGCAACCAAACACCTCCAGATACGAACGGAGACAGTATCTAAGATGGAACACGTCCTCATGTGGGGGCTGGAGAGTGGGTTCTGAAATGCACACACATACACACACGCAGAGCCAGACGCACACATACCCACACAAGTGCACACACACCCCTACACACGCCAACACAGATACACACACAGACCCCGAACACTCACACACACCAATCCACACACACACAGACGCAAATCCTGACACAGAGCAGCACAGATACCCAGATGCAAAGACACGCTCACAGAGAGACCCAGACCCAGATACACGCACACACAGACACAGATGCACACATATTGCCAGATTCATGGACTCGAGGATAATGTGGGCCACTCAGGCGACTCGCTGGGAGAGTGACACATCCTGTTGCTGAGGCCCCTGCCGCCCCGCCTCCTTCCAGAGCATCCCCTCCCCCCACCCCCAGAGGCCTTGTCACCTGCTCCAAATGAGGAAGGCCTGAATCCCATGAACAAAATGACTCTGTTCTCTGTGGTTGGTGCGCATATTACCCTCAAGGCGACAGTTGCATAAAAACGAATGTGGCCGCCACCGGGTGTGAGCTCACTGGCTCCCGAGTTCCCAGCTGTGAATGTCGCCCACGCTCCGGGGACGCCGTGGGACCCTCCGTTTCCCACAGATCGGTGAGCAAGGGCACCCCGGCCCCGCGGTCAGGGCGCTCTGTTCCTGGAGGGTCGGATGGACTGGGCGATCTTTCCAGAGAAAGCCTTCCCTCCCCTGCGCTCTGGGCCCGTGCCTGCCACCCGCCACACGTGCCCACCCGTGACCTGCCACCTGCCGGCTACATCCGCAGCCCATCTTGAGGTGTAATTTCACGCGTTCCCCCTTAGTTAAAATTACCAGCCTGCATTCTCAGAATTAATGAATAACGGTTGCATTCGAAATAAATGCGACTAAGGTGACGTGGTTACAGATCATTCCATTTCCACCTGCATCTCTGATATGCAACGTGACCCAGCGAGACAGAAAATGAAACACGATTGCTTAGAAACTGGTTGTGGTCTCCTGGTTAGATAAATTAGCGGGACTACAGTCTGACGGTTTCATTTCAGTTCCCTGGTGTAATTTTGATTACAATACCACGCCGTGGAAATTTTTATTTTCGTGGAAGAGAAACACAGCGCTCTGGAAATCATTCTGTGGCGGCCTTACTTTTTATTTTATTAAAGATTTGCACCTACTATTCCCCTGCTTTAATTTCTGCATCCTCCCTCTAAAAGCCGTTCGCATAGTTTTACAACAGCGGAGCACTGAATTTTTCTCACTGGTCTTTCTCTTCTTAAGCGAGGAGATGATCCCACAATACAGTGTGCTTGGGTCTGGCCAGCACTAAAAGGGGAGCCCAGGGACGGTCCCCTGCAGTGTTGTCTATTGTGACAGCAAAACAAGATCCCATCTTCCCCCCACCCCCACCCCAGTGCCCCACCAGGTGGCTCAGTCAGTTGAGCGTCCAGCTCTTGACTTCAGCTCAGGTCATGATCTCATGGTTCCCGGTTCAAGCCCCATGTCAGGCTCTGTGCTGGCAGCGTGAATCCTGCTTGGGAATTTGAGAATTCTGTCTCCCTCTCTTTCTTTGCCTTTCCCCTGCTGGTGCGCTCTCTCTCTCTCTCTCTCTCTCTCTCAAATAAATAAACTTTAAAAAAAAGATCCCTTCCCCCTGCCCCATTATTTCTCTTGTTGTGCACATGGCTCTGTGATAAGTCCTCATGAAGAAAGATAAATCCCTTCTACTCGCAAACTGGGCGATACGGATGATTGGCGATATTGTGCGCAGACTATATCTAATGTGGGGAGTTCAGCTGGGGGCACATTGGCGGAAAACCTGGAAGCAATCCTGACCCTGGCAATGCTGCGCACTGTGTGAGTCTAGCAGGAAAGGAGTGTGCAGAATATTCTAGAAGCTGGTCTTGGCCTGCCGGGCTGATGAGTGTGTGCCGTTTCTGGAGTCTCAGAGAAGGGAGAGGAGGGGGGAATGCAGCTTCTGGTTCAGCCCTCCTGCTAACTCTGCCTTCCTTCTTTTCTTTTCTTCCCTCTTTCCCAGGCTTCATCCGTCTGGGGATGATTCTTCCTTCTTCGTGTTCTGTTATGCAAACTGTCCAGACCGGCTTGAAATCTCCACTCCCGTGAAGCCCTGTGGCATAAACAGCCATAGTGTGGCTCGCAGAATCTCAGGATCAGCTTCCTCTTGGGTTTTCATTCCAATTCGAATTTTCATTCAAATGCCCCAGCATTTTCCGCCCAAGGAGCCTCTTGGGTTCCTTCCAACATTTCACTGCGGCCTCTGTCCCGGAGCTTCTCGCCGCCACACTGCAGATGCCCAGGACAGCTCAGCGGAAAGGCTGTCTCCTCCCCAAGAAAATGCTCGTCCCCATAAACCAGTTTCGTGGTTTCTGTTCACGGAGGCGCGTTGGAGGCCCCGCTTCTCCCCGTTCCCCTTTTCCCCTCTGGCGAATTTCCATGCGATACCATCAAGGTTTTCACTTTTATTTATTTTTAATACTTTTTCATTTTCAGTCACCACCATCCCCCCACGAACGCATCTCAGAGCCTCCTTTCTCCAGCCTGCCTGTGGATCTCATTTCCCAGGGGCATTACGATTTCTCTACTTGGCCACCGGGGCCGTATGCATTATTCATTGATGGGCACTTGTTCGACAAGAAAAACATCAGTATGTCTACAGCCTAACGTGGAAGTCTCCGATGCGTCTGAAGATTGAGACTCCTATTCCTGATTCAGTAATCCCACATCAAAGAACTTGTCTCCAACGATCGGGGACACAACCAAATATGTACATGACTGCTCAACACAGCCTATGGAAACCGGTGAGAAACGTGTAATAATTTTAATGTCCCAGGGGAGTGTTTAGAATCCTTCAGCTTTTAACAAGTCTTTTCATGGGTAAGCGTGAAATTTCTTGGAATAGACAATGAAGTTCAAATGCAGACTTCGGAATCATTAACGATTACAGGGTAGAAATGCCATTCGTAGGAAAAAGTACAATAACTTTGGGCTGGTATTTGCAGTCATAATACTTATTTTTTAATTATGGAAACACATTATTTCTTGGCTAATGTGTTCAAATCACTTGAACCTGACTTTGGGGTGGTATTTGCGGTCATCATACTTATTTTTTAACTATGGAGACGCATTAATTTCTTGGCTAACGTGTTCAAATCACCTGAACCTGCAGGTTGGAAGGTCACGAAGAGATGAGATATCCTCGAGATAAGACTGCCCATTTCTCCAGAAAAATCTGTCAGTGTGAGAAGTCCGTTCATTGAAAAATCTATCCACCTTTATAGAAAATCTTGGGGAGAAAATGGAATAAGAGCAAAACCCACGTCTGGAATTATGCTTGCCCAAAACATCGGCCCAAAACATAGGCACCCTAAACCGGCTTTGTTCAGAAGCAAGAACTGTAGCTGTATGCAAAGCTCTAGGGGTTTCAAACCCTGATGGTAAGTGAGGAAAACAAGGGTGAGGAGCACGATGTAATTTGTGTAAACAAACAAGCAAAGTGTATGTATTCGCATGTCTATGTTTATATGTATTTTGTTGGATATATGTTGAATATTTCCATCTAGTCATTATTTCTGTATATTCTCTATATATTCAGCAAATGCCTATGCACATCAAAGTAGATCTGTAGTTACGGGATGGAGAAAACCAATCTATGGTCAGTGCTTCCTTTGAACACAAGGCTTGGATGTGGGATTGGAATGAGAATTTCACATTCGTCGTTTATCTTTCTATATTCTTTGCATTTCCTTATTTTATACTCAGTCATTTCCTTCACTGTAGTTTGTTATGTTTATTTATTTATTTTGACAGAGAGAGAGCGAGCACGAGCAGGGCAGGGGCAGAGAGAGAGGGAGAGAGAATCACAGGCAGTCTCCACACTGTCAACGCAGAGCCCAACACAGAGCTGGATCTCACAAACCGTGAGATCATGACCTGAGCTGAAAACAGGAGCTGGACGCTTAACCGACTGAGCCACCCAGGAGCCCCCCCCCCTTCTTTTACTTGAAATACATGTGTCATTGAGGGCTATTGGGAAGTGAGATTGAGGACTGTACTTTGTGTTAATGTCTCTATGCTTGTCTTCTGTATCAAAAAGACCGATTGAGTAATATAATTGAGAAATCCTGTTCCCCTGTGATCAACTGGAAACTGGCTTGCTTTCAGTAATTTTCTGGGATGATAAGTTTAGTGGCAGCATATTAAGGATAAATCACAGAAGGGTGTTTGGATGGTACTGTAGTGGCTGGTGCTAGCTGATTCGTATTTGGCCGCCATATTTAGATAGATAATAGTACTCTCGACCCTAACCTGACCACATCATTTAATAGGTTCCACAGTGGAGTGGGAATATAGATTTCAGATCTGAATCATTCTCCGTGATTCTACATCCCCTCATCTGTAGAATGAGATCATCTCTATGATTGTTTCTGGCTCGAACGTCCAAAGGTTTTGCAAAGTGTAAGTGAAACATCGATTCATTTTGTCCTTGTCAGGATATGGTCAAAATTATGTCGACCTCATAAAATGAGTTCAGTAAAACTTAGTTTAGACTCCAGAAGAGATGTTTATCTTTGGTGGGTAGCTGATTGTGAGTTTAATTTCTTTAATCAGTATAGATTAGAAACTTCGAATTTTCCATTTTTCTCTGTCCATTTGGGTAAAGTGTGTTTTTCTATGAGTGTCCATACCATCTAAACTTCAAGGTTTGCTGCTACAGATGTGTGCAAATTCATCCTCTTGTGTTTTGAATGTGTATCATATCCTAGTGATGGACCTTTTATCATTCATGGTATTGATTATTTAATCCCTCTCGCGCACACTCTCTCTTTCTATTCTAGGTTTCTTTTCTGTGTCATTATTTCCTTTCTATTATTGCCTTTCTTTCGCTGCCTTTGTGTTCATTAACTGTTCTTTTGTTTCTTTAGATGGATCTTCGGAAAATAGATCTCTAGCCTTTGTCTTTTCCAAGATACGTGCTTATGACTGCCACGGTCCTTCCGGCCATGGCTTAGCTATATCACACGTGTTTAATTTTGAGTATCTTTACTATTACTCAAACATTTCCTAATTGCTACTGATTTCTTCTTTGATATATGGGTTATTACAAGTGAATTTCTTAATTTCTTGTAACGTGGGCATTGTCCAATGTTATTTTGCCCATGAATTTCTTGCTTACTACCACTGTCACCATAGAATATTCTATGTGTCTTGAAAAGAATAGCTTGAACTTATTTAGTATAATACTCTATATATGTAAATAATATCAAGTTTGTTAATGTTTTTAAAAATCCATGCCCTTGATCTATTAGTATTAAAACATCCATTGCTATACATGGGAATTTTTTGTTCTTTCTTATTTAAGTCAGTTTGTCTTCATATATTTTATAAATAAATTATTAGAATAAAATCTAATTTTATTAAATTTATTTATTCTAATAAAGTCCTTAAAGTTTTTGGCATAACATTAGATAGCTACTGTAGCTGTTTTTTTAGTTATAGTTTGCATCATATACCTTCTTACACCCTTTTCCTTTCTCCCCTTCCAAACATGTCTCTTATGAGAAATGTATAGATTTTGTTATCATTTTTCCTATCTGAAAATATATGTCTTTGAGTATTGAATCCATTCATATTTAAAGAACATTAAAGAATATCATATTCTGATAGATTTGCATTTTAGTCTCTTATTTTATTATTGGTTTCAATATACCCTGACTTTTCGATGTTCTTTTTCATCTATCTTGTTGTGTTTGGTTTATTTAATTAGTTGTGTATATTTTTACATTATTTGCTGTATATTTGCTTGATGGGTATATATTCCTTGACATTTTCTTTTTTGGTTTTCTTTAAGAAAACACATACAACCACAACTTATAGTATGCATATGAGTGCGTGCACACACGCACACACACACACCCCTGAGGGACACTGCAAAGACCTTGGAATATAGTAAATCTATTTACCTTCTTTAGATACTATTACCTTCTTCGATACTATTGTTATCTTGTATATTAATTTTCTTGATTTTAATCACATTACAGATTATATAAATGCATATTACAGTTGACCCTTGAGCGATGCAGGTTTGAACTGTGCAGGTTCACCCATAGGGAGATATTTTTGGATAAATACAGTGCAGAACTCTAAACCTATTCCCCTTCCTTACAATTTTCTTAATGGCATTTTGTCTTCTCTGGCTTACTTTATTGTAAGAATACAGGATATGATATATGTCACATATAAAATATGTGTTAATGGACTCTGTGCTTCTGGTCAACGGTAGATTCTTAGTAGTTAAGTTTGGGGAAAGTCAAAAGTTAGAGGTGAATTTATGACTGCACAGGGGTCAGTACCCTAACCCCGTGTTGTTCAAAGGTCAACTGTATATATAAACATATAAACATTTGGGTCTGTCAATGACATTTATAAAACATAACATGAATAGTAATTTAGTCACAGACGTAATACTTGATTATCAACGAATTTCTCTTTTAATGAGATCACTTCCTCCTGAAAGAAAGGTATCTTTAGTTTTCCTACTGAAGATCTGTTGGTGGCAAATGTTGTCAGGTTTTGTTTGTCTAAAGTGTACGTATGTTCGGGATGCCTGAGTGGTTCAGTTGGTTAAGCATCTGACCTCAGCGTGGGTCAGGATCTCACAGTTTGTGAATTCTGTGCTGATAGCTCAGAGCCTGGAGCCTGCTTCAGAGTCTGTGTCTCCCTCTCTCTGCTCCTCCCCCACTCACACTCTGTCTCTCTCTCTCTCTCTCTCAAAAATAAATATTTTTTTAAAAAACAGTCTTTAAATAAATTAATTAATTAATTAATTAAGTGTATGTATTTCCATTGGGTCATTTGTAGATGGATTTTCTTGGAGACTGATGCTTCAGCATGATGTTTTCTTTCTCTTGCCAGAATTTTTCGGCATCTTCACACTGTTTTCTAATTTCCATTGACCTTTGCAGAAGTCTTTAATGGAGTCTTTAAGAAGTCTTTAAGCTCTCTCTGAGGCTCCTCGGAACTTGACCTTGTTTTCTGTCTCTTCCTTGAAGTTGTTCTAGTCTTTGCTTTTCGACTTTGTAAAATCGTATTTCCGGGTGTCTTTTTGGAAGGTACCCTTAAGCCTCTCAGTGTCTCTGAAATCTGTAGCTTGACCACTTTAAACATTTTTGGAAAATTTGCAACCATAACCTCTTCAACTACCACTTCTGTCATTGTTATTCTCCTTCTGGGATCCCAATTACATGTGATCGTTTTTCCTGCACCTGACATAGCTCATGGCTTTTTCTTCTGAGTGTTTCGTCCTTTTGTCTCTTGAAGTCTGGCTATTGTCTTCTGATTCATCTAGTTCACTAACTTTTTGGTCAACTACTTATAATCTGGTCTTATATACCAGATTTCTCCGTGTGTATGTTTCACTGAGTGCATACTCTGGTTTGTTGCCACATAGTCTCGTCTTTTCCAATTACTGATTATTTCTGATGAGCATTCGATATTGTATATGAATGTTGCACAGGTGACCCGAGGCTTATAGGAGGCCGCCTTCCTCCAGGACCAGTTGGGATTCCAGATCAACTTAATCCAATCAGATATCAAAATGATTCCCAGCTAAGCCTCAGTCCCTGTGAGGCATGGTCTATTCGGTGTTAACCTTTACTCTTAGGGTGTAGCTTTGTGGAGTCCAACACAAAGCCCGGGACTAAGCAGGGCCCCTCCCAACCCCTGGTCCCTGAACTCTGGTTTTTGTCTGCTTGTTTTTCTGACTCTTTGACAGCTCTGTTTGCTTCTTGGCACCTCGTCAAACTAATGAAATCCACAAAGACTTCTCGGTCAAAAGAGGACTGGAATGGCACACTTAACCCTTGGTTTATTTCTCCCAGATTTTGATTCCCAAATTCTCAGTGCCTTGAAGGTTCTCAAATGCCTTTATTTATCTGTTAATTTTGTGTTGTGTGGCCTGACTTTTTGATTTGATCTCGGTGTTAGTATTTATCTGAACATCCTTATTCAAAATTGACATTAGCAGAAGTCCCCAGAATTAGATCTGATGCTCTCATTCAGAAATATGACATCAGATTCTGGAGTACCTAGAATTCACATGTGTTAAAAGAGCTTCTTGTAGAATTTTACATCACTCTTGACGAAATACTGACAGTGGAAACAATTAAAATTGTGTGGAGTTAAAATTCCACTTACAATTATCTTATGAAGGTCAAAATTATTTTAAAAATGCAAGTGACAAGAAATGTAAACAACACTGGAAGCAAAGAAATCACAACAAACTGCATTTAAGTATTTGATATTTCTTCCCCCCATCCCCACCCCCCAGGGTAAATTTTATATCTTTACGTCTCTGGTGGCCAAGATGACAGGATGAAAGTACCTGTCTATGTGCTTTTCTGGAATAGCATGGTGGTGATTTTTCTGGCAGGAGAAGAACAGAACATTGTATATCATGTCAAATGGGTTGGCATGAGGAATTTTTTACATGAGACAATGGATAAGAAAGCATTATTAATTTTAAACATCACGAATTTTTCATGCATCTTCGTGAGGTTTATAAATGCAGGGACACCACCACAGAGCTGTTTTAGCTGAAGGTTTCGGACCAGGAGAAAGCTGATGCTCTAAGGTTGATGTGGAAGGAAAGGGAACGCACCTCTGACCCAGCGCCGTTCAGTCTGATGGGTGACAAATTGTCTCAGTAATCCTCTAAGGAAGTTACTGTTTTCTGACTTTTTTTTATCTGAGGACCGCAGAGCTCAGAGAGTTTGTGTGACTTGTCCAAGGGACCCCAAGTAAGTATGGTGGAACAGGAACTAGCCTGTTTTCCTCCCTGGTACCTAGCACATCCTCCTTCACTGCCAGCTTTTTTCCACCACATTCCCTAGGACAGTGGCTCTCCCTCCCCTCCTGCCCCCACAGTATTTGGTGCACAAGTGTAGAATGCCCAGGCAGCCCACATGCTCCCGTGCTGGTTTTGTTGCACAGCCATGGTCCTCTGCAACCCTCCATGATTACAACTTATCAAGAATGATTAGTGCCATCATATTGCAGCCCCATGTTGTCAAACTCTTGCTTGCCTCTCACAATAAAGGAGTCTGATTGCATATGGAAGAATGGAAACCAATGGGGCAGAGCCTTCCTCACTTGGAATTGGGTTACATTCCCTTAAGGAAGAACATGCTTTCCCCCATGGTTTTCCAAGTTCACTGTATTTATGTTGGGGAACTCCTTTCCTTTTACCTGCCTACTTTTTCTTACCTCAAAGAGAACATTCTTTTCTGCTATAATGTATTTCTGAAACTTCACAAGGGATCGTGAGTCATTGCTCTTAGGGCAGTTGGGGCATTTGTAGCGGACATCCATAGCTTTCTATCCTGTTTAATGTTTAGGGGCTGTTGACGGGAGAATGGTCAAAGTCACAAATGTTGTGCTGAGTGTTTAGGACCGTGTTGGGTATATTTTGTTGAGAGAGATACAGGCTCCACTGAAGAGCTCCATGTAACCCCCCAAGGCCCTGTGGTACCAAGTGCTGTGACTAGCGCTATCCCCCCAAAGTTCCAAATCACCCTCCCACTGCAAGTAAACCATGCCGGACTAACAAGTAATATTTATTATTTGATAAATAAACCCACAGTCGCACCCCCTGCCCCCGCCCCAGAATCACTCTGACATGAAGCTGGTATTTGTACGGACATGGGGAAGGGTTCATTCTTCAGAAAGGCGTAACATCACTGCAGAATGTATTCGGCAAACCAGCGGAATCGTTCAGCGGAGCCTGGGAGAAAAGGTCAAGACGATAAAATAAATTTGAGGAGAATATGGAAGTACTCATCAAGTCGCACTTGGGATGTCTTGTTGACCTTTATGTGCTAGGCAGCATTGTTTCTAACATTTCAAAGCAGTGCTATTTTTTTAATTTTACGTTTATTTAAAAAAAAAAAAAAAAAAAAAAAAAAACAGGAGTGTGACCTGCTGTGTGCAGTGTCCAATGTGTGTTTTAGAATTTGGAATATAACCTGAGTACTGCCAATTTCTGTATCCTCCTCTGCCTTTTAATAGTAGAAACAGTCCATGGGCATCACTCATGTGCGAGGTGCTCTCTGTGACCCTTTATGCAGACACACAATCCCGCCTCTTACCTGTCCTACAAAGTAGGGTTTAACGTCCACCACACCCATTTGACAGATAAGCAGACACGGTAAAGGAAACTCAATTATAATAACTTTGTGGGTCATCAGACATAATTGAATTATCATAAATTGACTTGTAAAGAGTGTTTTAAAAATTATAACAGACCTTGGGCACCCGGGTGGCTCAGTCGGTTAAGCATCTGACTCTTGATTTCGGCTCAGGTCATGATCTCACGGTTCGTGAGTTCGTGCCCCATTTGGGCTCTGACCACATGGAGCCTGCTTGGGATTCTCTCTCTCCTGCTCTCTCTGCCCCTCCCTTGCTCTCTCTCTCTCTCTCAAAATAAATAAATTTTTAATCCCAAAAGGATTTCTAAAGTGATTGTAGCAAATTTCTCTCCGAGGAGCACTGTATATCCTATACAGTTTCTCTTGCTTTACACGTTGTCAACATCTAAAGTGCAATCTTTATTAATTTTTCCCAGACACGTGTGTGTGTGTGTGTGTGTGTGTGTGTGTGTGAAATGCTGTCCCACAGCTTCAATTTGCAATTCCAAAAGAATTGTAAATGCGAACACTAAATTTGTAATTAAGGGAGAGAAGAGTTGTGTCCTATGTTACTTGTTGTGGCTGCTTTGACTACAACCAGCTCGGTGTCCACACCTCGATGGCTCCCAAACAGGAGGGCCACGAGAGCAGGTTGGAAGGTGGGAGTAGAGTAGCAGTGGACGCGGGCCATCCAGCGTCACCATTTCTCATCCGTGGTCAGAGGAAGCATGAGATACTGTCAAAAACATCACACGTCATAAAAAAATTTAAGAGTGAAAGACGAAGCATCGTTTTTCTGTCCTGGATGAAAATTCTTCAGGAACATAAATCACAGCCGGAGGCTGGATGGGAGTGGTGACAGTAAGTTAAGCCTTGGATTGTGACTAACGTTGTTCTGCGAGTGTTCCACAGGATGAGCAAACATTTCTAATACATTTTAACTTGATAAACGAGCAGTGCCTCGCAATACGAGTCGTACTTGATGCTGAATGTCACATGGTCACAATCGGTCCACAACTGATCACAGCTGAGCCAATGGTTCTTGAAATTCGCTTTGAGATACGTGTGCTTTGGATGACAGGCACGTTTCTGGAACAAATTATGCTCACTGTATTTACCAAGTACAAAAGGGGAAATATGATGGGTTTTAGGCTCATTTAGCATCCAGATTGATTATTCTGTAACTTTAGTCGTAACAGATTTCTTAATAACTCTGTTGGGGTAGCTGATAAATGACACACAGGCAGTAAACAGGAGGCTTAACTGGGTATGAAAATGTTCGCAGTTGTGACTGCATGACAGAAAGTAGGTAACAAACAGGATGTACCAAATAACCCCAATTCTGTGAAAAGGAACCGTAAGAATGAAAACACATTAACGGATTTCTAGAGGTAAACATCGCAGCATTCTTGAGAGATAGATGCCATTTTCGAATTATGGAATTATTATGATTTTTCTTTGCTTATTTGTGTTTTGGTCTTTATAGCTCCCCAGAATGGACACATATGACTCTAATAACATAAATTGCCTAAAAAGACCCATGAATCACCTAGTCCAGCAAAGGAGCTGCTGTCCTCTGCCAGCAGCCCAATTCCCCCCAGTTCCCAGACTGTATCTAGGGTATTGGGGAGAGTTTTAGGGCGTGACAAAAATGTGCAAGAACAACGTGAACAAAATAGAGCACTTGCAGTGATGTAGGGCTGCGTGTGTGTGTGCATACCCATCTGCGCATGCATATGTGTTTGTGCATATGTGCATGTGTGTGCATGTGAGTGTGTGCAAGTGTGTGCACATGTGTGTGAGTGTATGCACGTGTATGTGTGCATGTTTGTGTGTGCACATGTGCAAGTGTGTGCACATGTGTGTACGTGTGAGTGTTTATGCGCATGTGTGCATATGTGCGTTTGTATATGTGCATGTACACGTGTGTGTGCATGCATGTTTGTGAGTGTACGCACATGTTTGTGCGTGTTTGTGTGTGCACATGTGTGCACATGTGTGTACGTGCATGTGTTTGTGTACTTGTGCATGCGTGTGTTTGTGTGTGCACATGCGTGTGCATGCATGCGTGTGTGCACGTGTGTTGGCCTGTGTGTGCGTATTGCATGCATGTGTGTGTGTGCGTCTTTGTGCACGTGTGTAAAAGGGTAATGATTATGGAAGGAGGTGAGTTTATGGGTGATTGGTGTCTTGCAATGCTTCTGTTTTAAGAGCTCCCCTCCCTCCACAGATTTGGTCACCATGCACACGGGGTAGTATGCTTTTTGTTGTTGTTACAATTTACACAGTCTTGGAAATTATCGACGCAGCATGGTCTGAGGAGCGTTTCAAAAACCCTCAATACCAGCGATAGCCAGTGCACCCATCATAGGGCATCATAGGCCAATCATTAAAATCACCAGAATTATCTAACCAGCTATGCAAGAATCTGTTTCATTTATAGGTTAAAAAGGGCAAGGAGCTTTCTGATATTCAAGAAGCTAGGTGTGAAGCCTATAATAAATTATAATAAATTAAAAATATATTAGATGTGTAGCTGGCAAAAGACAAATATGTAAAGATTCTTAACTTGTTTGTTTGTTTAACAAATGATGCATATTTAGTATATTCCAGACACAATTCTAGGTTTTGATGATACAGCAAAGAACCCAGTAAGCAAATATCCTGCCTTCTGAAAATTGCATGTTAGCAGATACAGATAAACAGCAAAACAAACAGGTAAATTGTATAACGTGACAGAAGGTGATAAATGCTGTAGAGAAATATAAAGCCTGGAAAGAGAAACAGAAAAGGGGACAGGAGCTGGCAATTTTGAGCAGAGTAATCAAGAAAAGCCTTATCGAGAAAGTGGTATTTGGGCAAATACTTGAGGGAGGAAAAGAATGAACCAAACGGATTCTTGGAATAGAGCAGTGAAGTTAGAGGGAAGAGCACGTACGAAGGCCCTGAGGCAGGAAGGAACATGGCTGACATATGGCTGGGGGGGCAAGGGGAATTGGTAGCAGGGCACTGTGGAACATTCTGTAGGTTCTGATAGACCGTTGGCAAGACTCTGGATCACGAATAATATGGGAGGACATTTTGCATAGATTGTTGTACAGGTGGGAAGAAAAACACAAAGCAAGTTCTATCATCATGTGCTCCATATTTTGCTCAAAGCATATGCAAAATGTTGGCGTTTTCTATCTTCTTCCCACAGGGGACATCTGCGGCTTTGAGATGCCTCCGTTACGATACTCCGTCATCCTACTGGCAGCTTCCATGTCCACACGACCACTTGAGCAACCATCAGTGTTGGAAGATTCTTGGTGTTTGCAAATGCACTTTCGCCTCCAAATTGGTTCAGGTTCCTCTGCTAGGGCGCAATCTGCTTCTTTCCACACACTACCCAGAACTATCCCAGCTCTGAGCTTAGTCCTCATTACGGTGTGTTTGTGTGTTAACCACAGGGACCCAGCAAAGCATTGACATGGCGTGGTCTCTGAAGAGCGTAAAGATGGGACAATCTACGCAGCGAGCAGAAGTGGGGGTAGAGATGCGTGTGCGTGTCAGGATGCGGGGTCGAGAGCTTCGCTGGTCCAGGGTGGCAAGGAAGACAGGGAGCTGACCTTGGGGGTCGGGAACTCGGTCACACATCCTCGAGGGACCCCGGAAATGCAAAAAGATTGGTGTCTGTGGATGCCTGGTTTTCAAAAGATTCAGGCTTGTTTTGATAAAAAAAAAGTCCAGGAACATCCCCGCAGGGGAGTCACGGGAGAACCAGGATAATGCTGACTTTCCCACATGTAGGGAGGAAAGAAAGGGAAGAAGGACAGAAGCATCCATCAGGAGGAATGCAACAAGCGCAAGTATCAAAGTTTCTGTCGTTTTTTGAAAGAATCAGCAACCAGCGTTGAGAAAGCCTGCAAAACCCTTAGCGCAGAGCGTGGCACATTCTGGCAATTAAACTGGCCCCGTGCCGAGGTCGGGGAGGTGCTAACAGCCCCCCTCCAAAGACCAAAGATTCAGATTTTGTTTGGTATCGGCTCCACCACATTCTAGATGATGACCCCCCTCCAGGGTCTGTTTTCCCACCCGTGAAACTGAGAGCCTCCCTGCATTCACTCTTTGGCAAATGCATACACTCAAGGAGGTGATGCACGTAAAATAACTTTGCCAAGCACGAAGCATGCTGTGAATATTTGACAGCCGTGAGCTATTAGTATTTGTCCAATCCATGCCAGCCAACCGTGAAAGGAGTCCACTTTCAGACGTCTGTTCCTGACCTTTGGTGCCCTTGAACACCCACACGTGCCATGAGAAGGATGATACGCATGGGCGACGGCAAATGTAGCACCGTTTCAATAGTGCCATTGACTTCAGGAAAGCGATTTCCTTAATAAACTCGGGACCGGTGAGGTATTTAGCACGGAAGATGCGTCCCCGGCTTTGAACACTTTAATGAAAGCATCATCACATATCGGCAGGGCCGGATTCGTCTCTAAAGGGCAAAGCGGAGGTGATCACTGCCACTGAGAAGACGGTTCGGGGCTGAGAAACCCCTGTATTATGCATCACTGCGGTTACATCAGATGCCAAATTGGATGACCTTCTCACGTTGTGACTCTCTTAGGAAGAGCAATCAGAGTGTTACCAGCTTTGTAGAAAAGGGGAAACTTTGGATGAACGTGGCCAAGCTATTTCTGCTCCGATCTCCTCACCCTCTTCTACCTAGATCTGCCTGGTGTAGATCAATAACACGGCTCACTATTTCTGCCCCTGTGAAAGGAAACTCTCTCCCTTAATTTGCTCCTTCGATTCTATTTGTTGATTCATTCATTCATTCATTCATTCAATCATTTGTTCATTCAGCAGGTATACTGAGCAGGACACTTGGCCCGAAGCTTGCAGTTGTGCAGCCTTGATGAGCTAATAAAAAAACATTAAGGTAGAACTGGATGGGGGGAGGCTTTATGGCAGGGGAGGGCTCTGAATTCAGGACTGGCAGTGAGATGTCAGCATCAGTGAGTGGGTGGGTCATTTCAGGCAAAGACACTGAAGCAGTAACGCAGAGGCTTATTAAAAGAATAGTCGATGGTCTTTGGTTTTTCATCCCCGGTGCGATGCAGGGGGCAGTTGGCGGTGAGGATGTACATCCCAGCTGGAACTGAACAACCAGGACCAAGAAAGTGTAATTGCTAAAAGTCACAGTTTCTAATAATCGGGTGCGATTCTGATGGGATATTTTACAGGGGTTAGAGAAATGTCTCACTGCTCATTTATTGCTCTGTTCTTTTCTGTGAGTCGCCTAACAGAAAGAGCATTCAAAGACAGCTGGCATGACTGTTTACATGAGGACTTCTGAGCTGGAATCATAATACCGACGCCTCTCCAGGGAGGCAGACAAGATTGTCTGCGGCTTGTTTCTCTCTGCTGGTGTCAGGACCACCTTGCATGAGCAGGGTCTGTAAGAGCGACCATAAAGCGACTGTATTTTACTTGCACTGCTCTTACATCCACTGAGTGGAACAGGGGTTCTCAGATGAACTTTGTGTAGGTCCTAGCTGTCTGCTGTCTCTCAGGGAGCACCCAGTTTCCTGGTCACTTCGGGCGAATGCTCCGTGGTTAGTTTTTTGGCTCTTCGTCTCACAGGTGCTGAGAATGTCTCCCTTGCCATGGGTGAAACCCACCTGTTCCAGCTGGTTGTTTATGTATTATTAGCATGCCATAAATCCACCTCTGTCTTATTTATACAAAGGGAGCAGACAATCTGGTCTTTCTTAGGATCTTGGGAGGAACTTTCAGTCTTTCCTCAAGTATCGTGCTTGCTCTAGGATTTTCCTAGATGCCCTTTACGCCGTTCAAGGAATCCCCTCCAAGTATTTTGCGGAGAAATTTTCAAGAGTGGGTGTTGGATTGCGCCAAAATTTTCCACTCCTGGTGAGATGACTATATGTTTTTTTTTTTCTTTTTTAAGGTGTTTATATAGGAAATTACAGTAATTACTTATTTATTGTGGGTAAATTCATATTATATACAATTCACCATTACAAAGTGCCCGATTTGGTGGCCTTTAGTGCATTGACCGTGCTGTAACCCACCACTTTTCTTCACTCTTCTTTTCATCACCTGAAAGTAATTATTCCCCATTCCTCCCTTCCTCCATCCCCGTGGCGACCACTCATTTGCTTCCTATGTCTATGGATTTGCCCATCCTGCATCAATCATATATATAAGGACTCATATCATTGTGTGATATTTTGGGCTGGATTCTTCTGATTAGCATACTATTTGATATTCAAGATAATATTATTCGGAAATAGACAAGAGTCATCCAAGTTGGCATATGGATCAGTACCTTATTTTTTTCTGGCTGAATAATATTCCATAGCACATGTTTACTACAATTTGTGCGTCCATCCTTCCATTGATGGACACTGGGTTGTTTCCACCTTTTGGCTCTTGGGAACCATGCTGCTATGAACATTGGGATACAAGTTTCTAGGTAGGCATACAAACTTGGCACGTGTTCTTATTTCTTTTGGGTACATGCCTGGGAGCGGAATTGCAGAGTCATATGGTAATTGTAACTTGTTTTCTAAGTCCTGACCATCAATTTAATAATCATTATCATCACAACAGTAACAGATGAGGAAGAAAAGCAAACTCCCATACAGCACATACTATGTGCTGGCACTATTTTTTTTTTCTTTAAATTTAAGTTAAACATACAGCATTGTCATGGCTTCAGGGGGAGAACCCAGCGATCCATCACTTACGTACGACACCCAGCGCTCATCCCAACAAGCGCCCTCCTTAACACCCATCACCCATGTAGCCCATCACCCCCACCTCCCCTCCAGCAGCCCTCAGTTTGTTCTCTGTGTTTACGCATCTCTTATGGTTTGTGTCCCTCTCTGTCGTTATTTTATTTTTCCTTCCTTTCCCTGTGTCCATCTGTTGAATTTCTCAAATTCCTCATATGAGTGAGAGCATATGATATTTGTCTTTCTCTGGCTGACTTATGTCTCTTAGCACAATACACTCTAGTTTCATCCATGTTGTTGCAGATGGGAAGATTTCATGCTTTTTCATCACTGAGTAATACTCCATTGTGTGTGTGTGTGTGTGTGTGTGTGTGTACACACACACCACATCTTCTTTATCCATTTATCAGTCGATGGCGATGGACATTTGGGCTGTTTCCATAATTTGGCTATTATCATTAGTGCCGTTGTAAACATTGAGGTGCATGTGCCCCTTAAAATCAGCATTTTTTTATCCTTTGAATAAATACCTAGTAGTGCAGGGGCACCTGGGTGGCTCAGTCAGTTGAGCGTCCGACTTCAGCTCAGGTCATGATCTCAAGAACCGTGGGTTCGAGTCCCACGTCGGGCTCTGTGCTGACAGCTCGGAGCCTGGAGCCTGCTTCGGATTCTGTGTCTCCCTCTCTCTCTCTGCCCCTCCCCTGCTTGTGCTCTGTCTCTCTCTCTCTCTCAAAAAATAAATAAACATTAAAAAATTAAAAAAAAATACCTAGTAGTGCGATTGCTGGGTCGTAGAGTAGTTGTATTTTTAATTTTTTGAGCCACCTCCATACTGTTCTCCAGAGTGGCTGCACCAGCTTGCCTTCCCACCAACAATGCAAAACAGATCCTCTTTATCCGCATCCTCAGCAACATCTGTTGTTGCCTGAGTTGTTAATGTGAGCCATTCTGACAGGTGTGAGGTGGCATCTCAACGTGGTTTTGATTTGCATTTCCCCGATGATGAGCAATGTTGAGCGTTTTTTCATGCGGTAATTGCTTTTAACTTTTAGAGTCACAGCTTGCACTCCTTTCACATCCCCATAGGCAACATATGACCGCTCCTGTGTCTCCACGTCCTGGCCAACAGGAATTAAAATGTTAATTCCATTTTATTAAAAAAAAAATTTAACCATGCTAGTGTGTGTGATGTGACATCTTTTTATGTTGTCAGTTTGCATTTACTTAATGACGGATGATGCTGAACCTTTCTCGTGTGTTTGCTGGCTATCTGTATGCTTTTGATTGCGGACGGATCCATTCAAGGCTGCTGTCCATTGTTATAGCTGGATTGTTTGTCATTTTCCTGTTGAGTTGTGAGGGTTCTTCATGTATTCTGGGTACTACACTCTTATCTGATGCCTGATTTGCAAATGTTTGCTTCCATGAGGCAGACTATCTTTATACTCTCTTGATAATGCTTTGATGTGCAAATGTTTTTAATTTTAATGAAGTCTATTCTAAACTGTGAAGTGGGGCGCCTGGGTGGCTGAGTCGGTTAAGCGTCCGACTTCAGCTCAGGTCATGATCTCACGGTCCGTGAGTTCGAGCCCTGCGTCGGGCTCTGTGCTGACCGCTCAGAGCCTGGAGCCTGCTTCTGATTCTGTGTCTCCCTCTCTCTCTGCCCCTCCACTGTTCATGCTCTGTCTCTCTCTGTCTCAAAAATTAATAAACGTTAAAAAAATTTAAACTGTGAAGTGTATCTACTTTTTTTTCCTTTTGTCGCTTGTCATTTCGGTGTCAAATGCAAGAATCCGTTAGGAATCAAGGTCATAAAGAATTATCCCTGTGCTTCCCTCCAATAATATTAGAGTGTTATCTGTTATTGGAAGGCCATTTTGAGTCTCTGCAGGCTGTTCCCAAGATGAAAGGGATCATCACTGTGCCTCACATACAGAAAAAGCTTAAAAAGCACCTTGTTTTGGTGTTATTATCAGGATGCAAAGTTCTAACTTCATACTTTGCAAAGTGAGCAAATAGAAGCCCTTCAATTTGAATAGATTTCTTCAAGATCACAAAGGGGTGGGGGGTAAAAACCTATTTTTAGTTTTTGACTGCTCCTAGTGCAGATGGAAATTCCTTCCAAGGTGTCACTATGTGTCCAACCTTGAAGTCGGGCATCCTCTGTCCTGGCAAATATTCCCCCTGTGAGCAACCTAAAGAGCTCCTTAAGAGCCTGGTGCTTGTCCTCAGGATGTGGCCAATGTTGGCTTGGAAACACGGATCCCATGAGGAAGCCCTGCAGCCCAGGAGCCATCAGAGTCTCCCTTTCAAATGGACCTTCTCTGGGGGGTCAAGTAGATTGGACATGAAAAGTGAGGAAGAGATAAGCCCAAGTAGTGACATTATTGAGGGAGGTAAGAGAGAAAACGAATTAAAAATATGGCATTGCAAATTTTACAGAAACATGTATTTGTGCAAACAGATTGCTGGAAGCATTCCAAGGCCTGAGAAGAGATCTGTACCATTGAAACCAAACTTCATTAGCTGCCCAGTGGATCCTGTTTGGGTTAAAAAAAAAAACATCTGTTGATGGGGGTGCCTCGGGGGTCTTAGCCAGTTAAGCATCCGGTCATGATCTCACGGTTCGTGGGTTCGAGCCCCACATCGGGCTCTGTGCTGACAGCATAGAGCCTGGGGCCTTGCTTCGAATTCTGTGTCTCCCCCTCTTTCTGTCTATCTCTCTCTCCTTCCCTCAAAAATAAACATTAAAATTTTTTTTTAATATCTGTTGACTAACTCTCTGACTCCACGCCAACTATGTGGTGTAGCTTCTCCAATACTTTTTATTTGAAACTCCCAATCAAATGGTTAAGCAGGTTCTACCTGATCAGAATGGAATAACCACAGTGTTTCAACGTTGGATTCCAGCACTTTCCTCTCTTGTATGCCTCAAGCAAGCAGACTGCCTTGACCCAAGAGGGGCGCCAAGACGGCTCAGGCCCCATCTCCGAGACTCCCACGTGCAGCCGTGGATTCTTCCTTCTCTGGTGCCTGGCTGTCTATATTCAGATCTTGTCTGATTCCAACTGGAGGTGCAGATAATCACTCCAGCAGTCAGTTTAGAACTGTGTCACCTTTCAGTTTTAGTGGATGATAAGACACCGAGGGAGCTTAGCAAGGGTATTGATGCGCTTAGAAAACACCGAGCAGACGTTAGATACATTCAGTTGTGCTGAGTGCCAATACACACAGTTATGGAAGAAAAATATGGTTTCTAGTCCAGTAAACAAAGTGGAAAATAAGTCAATAATTGACTCTGTCTATTAATGAATGCTGTGAAATGAAAGAAGGCAGGGCTTTGTTGAAAGAAGGTGGTCAGAGATACAGAACACTTGTTGAATCCCCACTATAATTCTGGTGAGCTGTGGACATTTAAATGTTCTACCCAAAGTGTAACGATCACTAGTTCCATTTTATTTATTTTTAATTTTTTTAATGTTTATTTATTTATTTTGAGAGAAAGAGATAGAGCGCAAGCAGGGGAGGAGCAGAGGAGGAGGGGGACACAGAATCCCAAGCAAGTTCCAGGCTCCGAGCTGTCAGCACAGAGCCTGACGTGGGGCTCACACCCGTGAACCATGAGATCATGACCGGAGCCAGATTGGATGCTTAACCGACTGAGCCACCCAGGCACACTAGTTCTATCTTATATGAAGAAACAGGCTTATGTATTTTGTCCAAACTGAAAAAAAAAAAAAAAAAAAAAAAAGCTACTGTGCATTAGAACCACAGAAGGTCTGGTTCTAAAAGCCCTACTGGGCATGTGACCCAGAGCGATGCTTGTCCTGTTCACAGCCATTAGACTATGTGACAGTCACACAGTATGGCCACCCTGGCCGGGAAGAAACAACTCCATGGTTCCTTAATGAGAGTGGAAAGACGCGAGTTATTGGATGGTGGGTTTCCCTCCTCTGTCCTGGGCCCTTTGTCGGTGACCTGATGGCTACACTTCTTGGGATGCAGACAGCGAGACCTGGTTTTTTTTGTTTTTTTTTTTTTAATTTTTTTTTTCAACTTTTTTTTTAATTTATTTTTGGGACAGAGAGAGATAGAGCATGAACGGGGGAGGGGCAGAGAGAGAGGGAGACACAGAATCGGAAACAGGCTCCAGGCTCCGAGCCATCAGCCCAGAGCCTGACGCGGGGCTCGAACTCACGGACCGCGAGATCGTGACCTGGCTGAAGTCGGACGCTTAACCGACTGCGCCACCCAGGCGCCCCGAGACCTGGTTTTAATGGCAGGCAGGGAGCCCAGCACAAAGGCTGTGAGCTCATCAAACACACAAGGGCAGACCGAGAAGTCAGGAGTTCTCCGGGAAAACCAATGTCATTTGCTTTGCGCAAACTTACACTGAATACACCATTTTTTTTCACCAGAAGGCATAAAGTTGTTACCTTACAAAAGCCAGCATCGAGTATCAACTTACTGATTCATAGGGTCCCAGTGTGTCACCCCAAACCCACGTCAAGTCCCACACCTTGGGTCTTAAACTCTCAAGACTGAGCTCCAACTAACTGCTGCTAAAGTCTGAGTCCTGACACGCACGTGGCCCTTGAATTGGGTGAGGAAATGGGGATTTGAATCACAGGCTCTGGAAGACCCACGCTGTTCCTGAAATGCCAAAATGCCAGGATTTAAAACATCCCCTGTGTTGGTCACAGAGGCAAGAGTAGAGCACATCAAAACATAAACTTATTGTCTGAATTTTCTCCTGTGGGTTTGCCTTGCAAACTGTTCCTTCTGCTTCTTAGATATTAAAATAGTTATTCCAACCACAAAAAAAAAAGTCTATTTTTAAGTAATGTTTATTTATTTATTTTGAGAGAGAGAGAGAGACAGAGCATGAACAGGGGACGGGCAGAGAGAGAGGGACAGAGAGAAACCCAAGCAGGCTCCCCGCTGTCAGTGCATAGCCGGACACTGGGCTCTGAACCGTGAGATCATGACCTGAACTGAACTCAAGAGTCAGATGCTTAACCGACTGAGCCACCCAGGTGCCCCCCAAAAGCTTATTTTTTTAACTATATGAATGTAGGAGGCAGAAAAATGCCCCCCCTCCCTGAAGATGTCTACGTCCTAATCTTTGGGTCTTGTGAATGGGTTGCCACACATGGGAAGAGAACTATGGAGAAATGATCAGAGATGCCACATCTCTGGCTTTGCAGATGGACAAACGGAACCATGAGATAAAGAACGCCAAGAGCTTCTAGAAGAGAGAAAATACAATGAAACAGACACCCCCACCTCCCCCAGGTTCCAGAAAGGAGCCCAGCCTCGCTCCCACCTGCATCATAGATGCTGGGACTCACCGTGGACTTCTGAACTGCAGAACCACAAGATAATAAATCTGCACTGTGTAAGTCACTAGGGTCATGGTAATTTCTTAGAGCGGTAATAGGGAATCAACACCATAATGGAGTTTCTCTTTTGTGACTAACCACAACCTCATTTCTATGTGACTTCCTTGTAAGTATAAAATAAATACTTTTTTTTTAAAGATAAGTCCACTGGGGCGCCTGGGTGACTCAGCCGGTTGAGTGTCCGACTTCGGCTCAGGTCATGATCTCACAGCTCGTGGGTTCGAGCCCCGCGTCGGGCTCTGTGCTGACAGCTCAGAGCCTGGAGCCTGCTTCGGAGTCTGTGTGTCCCTCTCTCTCTGCCCCTAACCCACTCGCATTCTGTCTCTGTCTCTCTCAAAAACAAATAAACATTAAAAAACATTTTTAAGGTAAGTCCACTAACAAAATCTTTCAATTAAGAGCACTTGGTATATATGTCAGAGGTTCACTCTCGCTGTAATCTGTGGAAGAATATACCCACTGTAAACAGAGACCATGTCAGATAACAGTATTTTTCTCTGGAGGAGCCAGCGTCCAACCAAGGGGCAGAATGCAAGAGGAAGAACATGGCAGCCGATTCTGCAATGGCGGCCACGATGGGGTCTTTTCTGTGTAGATTAGTAAGTAAAACTATGTGAGGAGCACTGACAGCAAGATTCAAGAGACAAGAACAGCTTTAATGCTAAAAAAGAAAAAAAAAGAATAAATTTATGAATATTGAAGGTTTAGGGGATTCGGTTTGGAAATTAGTATATTAGCACATAAATTTTCAGAGGTAATGTCAAAAGCTCACATGAAAAGATGTTAAACCACATTAATAATATTTTAGTGAAATATTTTTATTAGGAAAACTTATGTTTCAAATTAATGATCCCCAGGATTTCTGATGGTATGTGAATCAGGGAATCTAATGTACTCCTACCGTGAGTATAAATTGATAACATTTCTCTGCAAAGCCTTCAAGCCATATTTTAAAATCATACCCAAACTAATAAGAAGCAAATTTTAACATGAAGAAGTATCACTTCCAGGAATGTATCTCAAAGAAATAAACAAAGCTCACAGAGATATATACACAAAGACATCCACTATAGTCATTTTTAGTAGCCTTTATTTTCAATTTTTTTTAGTTTTTTTTAATGTTTATTTATTTTTGAGAGAGAGAGAGACAGAGTGTGAGCAGGAGAGGGACAGAGAGAGAGGGAGACACAGAATCCGAACCAGGCTCCAGGCTCTGAGCTGTCAGCACAAAACCCTATGTGGGACTCAAACCCTCAAACCGCGAGATCACAACTTGAGATGAAGTCAGACACTTAATTGACTGAGCCACCCAGGTGGCCCTAGAACTTTACTTTTTAGGTCTGTGTTATGTTTATGGGAAAATAGGGAAAACAGTACAGAGTTCCCATCTTAACTCAGTGTTGTAAAGTTTTTTGCAGTCAATGATTTTTTTGCAATTAATGAAATTGAACTCATGACAGTCCACAGTTTACTTAGATTTTCTGAGTTTTTGCCTAATGCCCAATTTTCTGTTCCAGAACCTCATCTCAGATCCCACACTCCATTTGACTGTCCTTAGGGTCCTCTTGGCTTGTGGCCTTTTCTCGGACTTTCCTTGTTTTTAGGTTTTTATTTCTTCTTCCAATGACCTTGACCCATTTTGAGGACTAAAATGTGTCTGATAACTTTCTCACGATGAGACCAGGTGAGGGGCTATTAGGAAGAAGACCACAGCGGTAGAGTGCCATTTCTGTGACGCCATATTGGGTTCACAGTGTCAATGTAATTCATGACTGTTGATGCCTCTCTTGGTCACCTGGCACATGTTTGTCAGGTTTCTCCACTGAAAAGTTACTCTTGTCCCCATTCGCAGTCAGCACACTTTGAGGTCAGTCCCTCTGTGCAGTGTGCCTTAGGGAGCGGGTGACAGTGCTCCCCAACTTGAGGGTGGTGGGTCTACGCGAGGATTTGGAATTCTTCTTCATGGGACCATTGTCTATTCGCCTCAGCTTATGAATTTTTCAATAATTTCTTTATACTAGCGTGGACTCAAATATGTTTATTTTATACTTGGAGTTATAACCCCAAACTATTTTATATATTTTAATGTTGAAATTGTTCAGCCAGTTGGTGTGGCCATTTGACACACCCCCAACAATGTATGAGTGCAGGCGCACGTGTGAGGGTGGGTGCATAGCACGCATGCATGTGTGGTGTGCGTGTGGTGTGTGCGTGTGTATGTGTGTGTGTGTGCATGTGCATGCCTATGTGTGTGCACCTGAGCATGGCTATGTGCATGTGTGTGCAGTGTGAGTGTATGGGTGTTCATGTATGTTTGCATGCAAATACGTGTGCTTGTGTGCGTATCGATGTGTGTGGTGTATGTGTGAATGGGCGTACAGGTATGTGTACACGTGTGTAGCTATGTGTGGTCTGTGTGCATGCGTGTGTGCACATTTGAAGGCTCCCTTTCTTTTTCACAAGGTGCTGCAGGCTTATCTTGACTGTTTCCTTCACAAACCAGTCACTTCTCCAAGGAGCCCTGATTCCTTTTATTGGCGAATGATGCCAGATACCAACATTTGAATCCTAGGTGTCCTTGTCACTGGGATGTTTTTTCTTCCGCACCCCCTCAACGGTCAGAGCAAAAACTACCCACGTTTATATGGGCTTGTCTATACACTGCACATCTACAAATGTTCAGCTGTGCAACCATCCATACCTACGTGAGGGTAAGGAGATCTCACGCTGGCTTTCCCTAACTTTAAGCCATCAGCACATGGCCCATCCCACCCTCTTTCCCTTATTTATCTGTAAACCCCCACCCCAGAATCGAGAGCTCTGGCTCGCCCCACGGCCATCCATTTACTGGAATGTTCCGTTTCAGCACCTGTGTGGCAGTCTCGAGTGGCTAAGCCACACGCCCACGAGACTCATGCTATCAAGTGCAGTGAGTACCACGCGGACACGCGCATCCTTCTGCCCCTGGTGTCACAGACTCCAATCACTTCCAAGGTCACTTACGTCAGCACCCGCTCCCCATGCCCTTCCCTGAGGCCCTTTCATGCATGTGTAACTCAATTAGACCCGCTTCTGCCAGGCTGCACTCTTCTTGGGCTCCCAGCCTCCTACCTGACTTGTTTTTTTAACATTCATATTCAGGTTCATTCTGTATGCCATAAAGTCTCTGGTTTTCGTCAAATGCCTAACATCTTTGCAGTTCCGCATGGAATGGTTTTGCCTCCCCAAAATTCCCCGATGCTCCTCCCCCTCCTCCCGGACTCTCAGAATCAGTAAGCATTTTACCGCATCCACAGTTTTGCCTTTCCCAGAATATTATACAGCTGGAATCGTACAGTGCGTAACACTCTTACCCTGGCATCTTTCACTTAGCAATAGACGTTGTTTTCTCCATGGCTTTTCGTGGCTTCATAGCTCATTTCTTCTCAATGCTGAATAATAATACCCCACTATATCAATGTACCAAGTGTGTTTATGCAGGCACATCCTGAAGGGCATCTTGGGAGCCTCTGGTTTGGGGCAATCATGGCTAAAACTGCTATAAACATTTGTACAGGTTTTTGTGTGAACACCAATTTTCAGATGGATTCATCGGGATTGACCGGCCAGTCAATCAACTGCTGAATCATAGCGTGAGACTGTGCTTGGCTTTGAGTGAATTTCCCAGACTGCCTTGCAAAGGCACTATGGCAACTTACAAGGCCCACCAGGGGGTGATCGAGGGTCCCTGTTGTTCCACATCCTCACCAGTGCTGGGCGTTGTCAGAGTTCCGGATTTCAGTCCTTCTAAGATGACATAGAGGTATCTCGTCTACAATTCTTTGACAGCAAATGATATTGAGGATATTTACATATGCTAATTCGCCATGTGTATATCTGCTTCCATGCGGTCCCTGGTTTTTGCCCATTTTTTAATCGGGTGGTTTTTTTTCCCCTTATTGTCAAGTTTCTACAGTTCCTTGCATATTTTGGAAACATGGTCTTTACAGATACATATGCTGCAAAAATTTTCTCGCCTGTGTTTTAATCTCTCAACAAGGTCTTGCAAAGAGCAGACTTTCTAATTTTCACATAATCTAGTGGATTACTGCCTTCCTTCATCCCCCATGCTTTGGGGATCCTATTAAAAACTCATCGCCAAAACCAAGGTCATGTGGAATTTCTGTTTTTGCCTTAAGTGTTACACTATTGCATTTTTTGTTTAGCTGTATGACCCTTTGGAGTTAACTCAGGTGAGGTATAAAGTCTGACTATACATATTATTTCTTCATACGGACATCCAATTCTGCCAACACCATCTGTTGAAAAAACTCTTTTCACCATTGAATTGCCTTGTTCCTTTACCAAAGATGAGCTGAAGACATTTCTGGTTTCTCTCTGGATCCATTAATTTATGTGTCTTTAGATTCCACTGGTACTAAGCTGTCTTGATTACTGTAGTCTATACTAACTCTTGAAATGGGATATTGTCAGCCCTTCAACTGGCTTCTACCTCAGTATCACATTGGCTTTTCTGGGGCTTTCACCATATACACATTAGAATTAATTTGTCAATATCTACACAATAGCTTGCTGGGACTTCACTTGGGGTTGCATTCAATCTCTTGATAAAGGTGAGGAGAATCGACATCTTCTCAGTTTCAGAATCCCCAGTCCGTGAACACAGCGTATATCTCCATTTGTTTCGACCTTCTTGGATTTCTTTCCTCAGAGTTTTATAACTTCCCTTATAGAAATCCTGTACCTTTTTATTAAAGTTATTTAAAGTGTCTCTCTGATTATTCCAAATTGTGTATCATATCAGTCACTTTCTCCTCTCAGACTGGGTCTTATCTTGTCTTTTAGTATGCCTTGCAATTTCGAAAGTCAGAGGTGATGGATCAGGGAAGAAGTGAGGTAAATAGATCTGTAGTGTGAGGTTTACATTCATCTGGCCATGAGCTGAGCTGTGTTGACTGTCTGTGTAAGAGGCCTCGATTTCCTCGAGTATCCTTCTTTCTACACCCCTGTTATCTTCGGGTTTCCTTCAAAATTCCTCCTGAAATGGGTCTGAGCCCTGCGGTTTTTCCAGCCCGGACAGCCGTTACCCTACTGGAGCTTGCTGGTGGGGAGGCAGGGAGTCGGGGAGGGGGCATGCCACCTCCTGATGACTGAATCTCAGTCTTTATGATCTTCAGAAATGTTTCTCGCCTTTTTTGCACACCCTGGTTGAGACAGGAAGGCTGGAGAGGGCGGGAGTTGGGAAATTTCCCTTCCCCCAGGTCAGATAAGGCCCAGGAGAAGACCTCCCCGCTGGGGGTGTGTGGAGAAGGCTCTGGGAATATTCCGAAATGGTTACATACACCCTTCGTGCCCCCCTCCACTGGAGAGAGGAGGGTGTTTCTCCGTTCTTCCCTGTGAGAACTTATGGGGTCCCCAGAGGTAGAAGAAGGGCAAGTGTGGACCCCCCCCGCCCAGATATGCAGGCTCAGGAATTTCTCCATCCCCTGTAGGACTGTACTCTGCCTCTAGGAAAGGGTCAGAGGCATCCTTCAAGTGCTCCTGCTGATTCTCACCTTCGGCACCCACTCGTCAAGATCATCATGCATGTGGTCCTCTGCGTTTGACTCTTTCCAGATTACCAGATGACGGTTTGCTCTGGGACCTCGCTTCTCCAATGGCAATTTTTTTATTTTTTTATTTTTTTTTAGTTTATTTATTTATTTGAAGAGTGAGAGAGAGAGAGAGAGAGAGAGCATGAGTGGAGGAGGGGCAGAGAGAGAGGGAGAGAATCCCAAGCAGGCTAGGCATTGTCAGCTCAGAGCCCGACATGGGGCTCGAACCCACACACCATGAGATCGTGACCTGAGCTGAAATCCAGAGTCAGACGCTTAACTGACTGAGCCCCTCAGGCACCCTGAAAAGTTGACAATTTTTAGTTTGTTCCTTTTTTTTTTCCTTGCTCTAAGACCAGTGACAACTTGTAAGCTCTTTACGTGTGGGAACTAAAACTAGAAGTTGCCACGGTCCTGTCTCAATAGCAACCATTAGAAAGAATACTGTTTTCCAAAATAGAATTCACAGGAGCACTGTGCAGGCTCTGAATGACAGAGAGCTCCCATGATTTCCTTGGTAAATATGTCTGAAACATATGGTTAAATGTATCATACCACATAAGATCACGGAATACGTGCGGATAAGCAACGGAGTAAGGGGTAAAGCAGAAGACTGGTAGTCGGTGGTCAGAAAATATAAAGGTTCCTAGTTATTCATACTTTCAATTTTTTTTAATTTTTTAATCTTTATTTACTTTGGAGAGAGAGAGAGAGAGAGCACAAGCAGGGAAGGGCAGAGAGAGAGAGAGAGAGACAGAACCTAAAGCAGGGTGCAGGCTCTGAGCTGTCAGCACAGAGCCCGACGCGGGCCTTGAACTCATGAACCACGAATTCGTGACCTGAGCCAAAGTCAGACGTTTAACGACTGAGCCACCCAGGCTCCCCCTGCCCCTTTATTTAATTTTTTTTTAATCTTTAGTTACTTATGAGACAGAGAGAGATTCATACATTCATTTAACTAACATGTATGTTGGGGGGAGGGGACAGAAAACAAACAAAAACCAAAACCAGATTATTTGTTAATTCCCCAAATCCTCAAACTGTGATGTGATTTCCAGTGACCCAATGCACTTCGGACGCTAAACGTTCAGCTGAAACTCCACCAAGTGCGCACGGTAATAAGGGACAAACTTTGCCCAGTGCCTGTTACTCGGCTGAATATATGTTACCACTCTGTTTTCTGCTGTGTTCATAAGAAAAAGACAAAAAAGGTGGGATAATAGGTAGATCGCCTGGCAGGAAATAAAAATACGGTCAGGAGTACGGACCCTGTTGTTTGCTGTCCCGAAATGCTACCAAAGGTGTAGAATTGACCCCAAATAAGTACATTCCAAATTCTTAAACAGACCGAGAGATACACAGTGAATTTTCACGACTACTGCAAAGTAGCATCAAATCCTTTGTGGTGTAAAGAAAGGTATAAAGGTAAAAAGAGGCACTCTGTGTATCCACCTCTCTGTCCCGTGGAGGATGTACATGCGGGGTATATTTTGTCAGGAGCGCAACCATTTTCCAGGGCTTGTGACTGCAGATTCTCAACGGTCGCTTCTCACTTTCAGGCGCCAGCTCTTCCTGCTTTGCAGCCTCTGTTAAGCTCTGCCCAGAGAAGATACTGGAAGAGACTGTGGCCGGAGAAGTGGCAGACTCCTTCCTGTACTATCCCTTTGGCATCCTGCATCCCCGGGACAATACCCCCTCACTCCAACCGCAGCCACTCTGGAGGGCAGGTTGCACCTTCCCTGGGCTCAGAGGCAAAGCACCAGCTGACCAGCCCTCCCTCCTCGGAGGACGGGGCTCCCTCTCTGCCACCCCCACCCCCCACTCCTTCCTGTGGACCCCACGTCCCTGATAGCCTAGCGCCCACTCTCCACCTGCCCGTGGTTAACGTTTTATACCTACCTACCGATTGTTCATATTCAGTTCTAGCTGCACAAGTAACCGGAAGGGTTTCTGCCTTTGACTGAGAGATCAATAAAATGGTACACATATTTGATTGTACAAAGTGATTAAACATCTATGCAATTAAAAGAATATCTGAAACACAGGCCAAGGATAGCTGGAACACCTTATATGTAACAATGTGAAGAACCCCAGGAAACAGGGCGCCTGGGTGGCCCAGTGAGTGAAGCGTCTGACTTTGGCTCAGGTCATGATCTCAGGGTCTGTGGGTTCAAGACCCATGTCAGGCTCTGTGCTGACAGCTCGGAGCCTGGAACCTCCTTCAGATTCTGTGCCTCCCTCTCTCTCTGTTCCTTCCCTGCTCATGCTCTGTCTCTCACTCTCAAAAATAAATAAACATTAAAAACAAAGCCCCAGGAAATAAAGGTCACCAGGGAACGCATCACTTGTATATTTCACACTATTACTATTGCCAGTAGGAGCAATAATGACAATATCAAAAAATACCTTCAAGAATAGAAAAAATGTTTAAAGCCAAAAGTATTAAAATGCAGCAGCAAATTTTTTTTTAATTTTTTAATGTTTATTTTTGAGAGAGAGACGGAGCACAAGCAGGGGAGGGGCAGAGAGAGAGGGAGACACAGAATCTGAAGCAGGGTCCAGGTTCCAAGCTGTCAGCACAGAGCCTGACACGGGGCTCGAGCCCATGGACCGTGAGATCATGACCTGAGCCGAAGTGGGACGCTCAACCGACTAAGCCACCCAGGAGCCCCCAAAATTTTCAATATTGATAATTGATGATGGCTTAATACACACATTCTAATACATAACTTGGATCTGTAAATTGAAAAATCTGTCTCTTAAAAGCAGTTTGGCAATAGATTTCAAGAACCCAAGAAAGCATTCAGACCCAGTAATGTCACTCCTAGGAATTTATGAGAATAGTATTTTCCCAAAAATTGAAATGAAAAGAAAAGAAAAAAAGAAAAGAAAAGAAAAGAAAAGAAAAGAAAAGAAAAGAAAAAAAAACCCTATAAAAATAAAAATAATTATTTTTAGGGACACCTGGGTGGCTCAGTTGGTTACATGGCTGACTCTTGATTTCAGCTCAGTTCATGATCTCATGGTTCTGACATCGAGCCCCATGTTGGGCTCTGTACTGACAGCACAGAGTCTGCTTGGGATTCTCTCTCTCTCTCTCTCTCTCTGTCCCTTCCACACTCATGCTCTCTCTCTCTCTCAAAATAAATAAAGAAACTTTTAAAAGCCAGTTATTTTATTTGGTATTATGTATTAATGAAAAGCTGGAAATCAGTCAAGTCTTTGAAACTAGGGTACTATTTAATCATACAAAGTGGATTGTGGTTTACTGATCTGATAGAAAAGTAACCAAAGGAGAGTACAAAATGGTAACTTTGCTATAAATATGTAAAACTCATGTATGCATGCAGGAAAAAAAAAAGAGAAGAGAGCAAAAACACAGAGATAAGGGGATTATGAAGTAACTTTTGTCTTAAAAGCTGGAATGATACTGCTTTTAATATTGATGAAACAAATTAAATATTTCAGAACTTCGGTATAATTTTTAAAGCTTTATTTTCCTCAAGAGATTTTGTAAATGCTCATCTTAATGAGTGATACAATTTGAATTTGAAAGATTTCAAACAACAGTGACATTTCATGTCAATATTGTAGGAACTAAAGGTAGGATTTCTGTTTGTTGGAAAGAGGAGAGGGAAATGCTTTACTAAGTGTCACAAAACAAATGGTGGCTTTTAACACATGTGGTTACCGAGAAATTTAGCCTGGACTATTCATCAAATACATAACATTTTGGAAAGTGCCAACGCAGCCCCGACAATATTAGGTAACTGTCAATTTTATATAATTTTTTGTGTATCATTTTTTCCAGGGACTAAAGATTAACTTAAAAAGATAGTTTTAAGAGATTTACTAAAACAGTCAAGCCATCAAATAACAAATGTTGTTCTGTGCTGCGGAGCAGGAAGGCAAGAACTAAACACTGAAAGGAAATTGGACGTAAATACATAACGACAGAAATCTGCTTTCTGGATTCTATTTACATCCTGAAGCTGCCGTGCTCCAGATCTGGTTTTCCTGTGCCTGAGTCCCCAGCTGTCAAATGAACAGACGTCTGATACAGGTCATGCGACAGCAATCGTTTTTCTGAGTTGTGTCCAGTCCTGGAATACCTTGTGTTACTCACTGAGTGCCAATGCCCGGCACAACTCACCGGGGATGTTTAATATTAAAGATTAAATGATTGGGGAGCCTGGGTGGCTCAGTCAGCTGAGCGTCCCACAGTGGCTCAGGTCATGATCTCACGGTTCGTGGGTTCGAGCCCCGCGTCAGGCTCTGTGCTGACAGCTCGGAGCCTGGCGCCTGCTTCGGGTCCTGTGTCTCCCTCTCTCTCTGCCCCTTCCCTGCTCACAAACTGTCTCTCGAAAATAAATAAACGTTAAAATTTTTCTGTAAATAATACTATGTAGCTGGACATTGAATGCTACCCTAAAATGCAAACGGGTTATTATACCTCAGAGCAGTGTTGGAAAGCTCAGTGGTTGTGCGGGATTGTATGATTGTTCAGATGAGTCATTTCCTCTACGTGGGGATGATGTGACTTTGGGGGCTTGGCCATCTGAATTGGTCTGCCCAGTGAAATAGTATGGGTAGTCACATGAGCCACCTCGAAACAGAACCTCTAAGAGACACTGTTCTATTTCCTCTATGGGACAAGCAGGGACCTGGAGCAGGGCTGCGTGCTCACTTAGGGTCCCAGAAATGGAGTAGGGGAGCTGTAGCTGACCCCCAGCTTTACGTAAAACATAAAAGTAAAAACCAGACACAATCTTTTTCTTTTTTTATTTGGTATTTAAATTTTTTTATGCTTATTTATTTTTAAGAAAGAGAGAAACAGAGTGCAAGCAGGGGAGGGGCAGACAGCGAGGGAGACACAGCATCCGAAGTGGGCTCCAGGCTCCGAGCTGTCAGCACAGAGCCCAACGCGGGGCTTGAACGTATGATCCGCAAGATTGTGACCTGAGCCGAAGTTGGACGCTTACCTGACTGAGCCACCCAGGCGCCCTGAAAACTGGACACAATCTTAACACTCATAGAGCATTTACACAAATCATGATATGCTGAAACATTACAATCATTTTAAGAAAAGTACATGAAGGCATATATTTATAGAGTACTGTGCAACAAAAATGAAACAAAAAATCAACTAATCTAAAAGCACTCTTATGTAAAATGATTACAGTTGAATCTGGTCTGGAAACACAACTAAACGCATAGGAGCTATGTTACACTTTCCTTTTTTTATTTTTACTATTTTTAAGTGAATCAAGAAAAGGTATATTAAAGATGATAGCATTAGCAAGCTGACTTTTTCTAGTGATGGTTGATTCTAGCCACACGCGCGCACACACACACACACACACACACTCACACACCATATTTACAGAGCTTTGTCGGTTGTTTTCTAGAGATTTAACGAGTTGAAGAATAAACTCTGGTGTCTTCCATACCTACTTGGTTACAAAGGGCCCTGGGGCCAGACACCGTAGGGACTCAGATTCGTCCAGAAGTGTTGGAAAAGCAGCAGTGAGCAAAACAGATTCCTGCAACTATAAATCAGAGACATCGCATGTATGCCGCCCTCCCAGATGCCTCCCGACGACACTGCCCTCGGCTGCTTTCACTCTAAGGCTGCTCTCACACTAAGACTTTCAGAGAAAGTCCTGGATATTGCTACCTGTTACACATCCACTGGAAATGTCTGCTCCATGGGCCTCCTCATGCTGGACCGCTCGAATGTTTCCCGAATGCTTCAAGATCTTTGTCTGGGAATCATAACATTTGATTTACGGGAAAGGGGACTCTATTATAACTATTTGGACTGAAGCCAGAGCTAATCAAGGAGTCTGTCTAGATGATTTGCATCTCTAAACACCACGCATGCATTTTAATGCACTCAAATAAGAAAATAATCTCTGTGCGGCTCTCTGAGTTTGACATAATGCGCTGCGAACAGTGCCTGTCTTTAAGGGCGCTCGGGATAAAGCACACAGTGAAAGGACAATGTTTTTATGTGTCATGAGATCATTTCACTTGAAAACAGCTTTTTGCTTAATATTTAGAAGAACAGAAAGCCAAACATCTTTCTGTCACACCATGTCCCCTGAACGAGGTCACCTGACAGAAACTCCTCAGGTCTCCATTTCAGGAAATCAGGGCTTCTGGACAACTAGTTTGCTCTCATGGATACGAGACTCCGGAAACTATATACGTCTTTCCTCTGATATCGGGTATTAGGGCTTAGGAACAGACTCACAGTGACTTCTAGAAATGCCCCCGTGAGTCTAGGCTCTGGGATGTACACACCCTCATGGTCCTGCCGGTAATTTTTATTGTGATTTGACCTTCAGTTGGTTTCTTCCACTTTCGCGTTGGTTCCATATTGTCTATGTATTTCTCTTAATTACCTTAAACGGAAGTAAGGGAATGTAGGATGCCTGAATTGCTTTCCTTAAAAAATAAACAGTAGAGGCAAGCCTGGGTGGCTCAGTGGGTTGAGTGTCCAACTTCGGCTCGGGTCATGAGCTCACGGTTCGTGAGTTCGAGCCCCGCGTTGGGCTCTGTGCTGACAGCTCGGAGCCTGGAGCCTGCTTCCGATTCTGTGTCTCCCTCTCTCTCTCTGCCCCTTCCCAGCTTGTGTTCTCTGTCTCAAAAATAAATAAATCTTCTAAATAAATAAACAAACAAACAGTAGCTTAGACAAGGTTTCTGGACATGGTGACCGGATCTGTGCTTGACCAGGCACAGATCCAAACCCCTTCAGAGTGTGAGCTCTGCAAAGTCCGCAAGGAATTTGTCCCTGACTCTAGAAGCTACAGGAAACTGATTCCCTGTTGGTGGCCTGCCCAGCATGCCAGGGGCAAAATTAACCTTCCCTGGCCCTACTCCCAGGCTAACCACCTTGGTTACCTACTTTTCTTCTCAAATCTCTTATTGTTCTGAGGGCTCAAGCAATTAACCTTTTCCATTTCTTTTCTGTTTGATATAGGCTCCATGCTGAGCATGGAACTCAAGACCCTGAGATCATGACCTGAGCTGAGATCAAGAGCCAGTAGCTTAATCGACTAAGCCACCCAGGTGCCCCTCACCTTTTCCTTTCTTAGTGAGCAAAATTGTCTTGCGGAGAAAGTGTTATTACTTGTCAGCATCTTATAAGGGTGATTCTCATAATTAAAATTTAATTAGTCAGGGCGCCTGGGTGGCTCAGTCGGTTGAGCGTCTGACTCTCGGTTTCGGCTCAGGTCATGATCTCACGGTTCATAAGTCGAGCCCCACACCAGGCTCTGCAGTGAGCAGCACGGAGTCTGCTTGGGATCCTCTCTCTCCCATGTTCTCTGCCCCTCCCCTGCTCATGCTGTCTCTGTCGCTCTCAAAATAAATGAAAAAACTCAAAAAAATTAATCAGTCAACAATGCAGTTCCTTAGAACCAACAAAGTCAACTATGAAAATAGGGGCTGTAAAGCATCTGTCCTCAGAGCTGTGCTGCTCATCCTTGATCCCCTGACCCCGTGCTGGCCCCCTGGGCTGGGCTGGGGTCACCAGATCTCCATGCTTATCTCGGGTCAGGAAGCTTGGCTCTTTACGGCATAAAGCCAGGTCTCCAACGTGCAGATTTAATTGCCTTTTATTGTGTCTCTTCAAGAGAGACGAAGCTGGAAGTTTCTGCCAAATTGGCCTGTGCTCAGGACACCCTTTGCTCTTTCTCTTCCCGTTCTTTGCCAGGATCCCAGACAAAAGCAACATACCAACACACCAGCAGGTAATGTTCAGACACAGGACTCCTGACCCTCCCACCCTCCCCCTACATCTCAGACACGGGTTTTGACCACACAGCAAGATTCGTGAGGCTTGAGTTCCCCAGGCCTGAGCCCTGGGCAAAAACATAGGGTCACCTGCCTCTTCGTACCAAAATTACCACAGCTCCCAGCTTCCCTCTAATGCATTCTGTCTGTTCCTCGGGTGTGTGCCTCAAATAAGCCTGAGAATTGTTTCCAAGGTGATGCCGCTCAGTTAATGTCCCAGGGCTCCCAGCGGGTGAATTACTTGTTATGGGTTCCACACCTACACAAACGCAAACATCTGAGACAAAGCATTCGGAAGCTCGTAGAGTCATTTCACAGACTAATAGTATGGACATTGATTAATAAATCTTGAGGGCTTATAGTATGATTTTGTTTGTTTTTAAAATTGTTTCTAGTGTTTCATCTTTATTTTACTGTTTTAAAAGTGTTGATCCATGAGGCCTCAGTGGGGTAAGCGTCCAACTTCGGCTCAGGTCATGATCTCCAGGTTCGTGAGTTGGGAGTCCCGCGTGGGGCTCTGTGCTGACATCTCAGAGCCTAGAGTCTGTTTCAGATTCTGTGCCTCCCTCTCTCTCTCTCTGCCCTTCCCCCACTCATGTTCTGTCTCTCAAAAAATAAATGTTTAAAAAAAAAAGCGTTGTTCCATCCTAGGCTGAGGAATAAAACAAGGGAACAGGGTCCTTCACTGCAGAGCACTGGAGAAGTCCCATGCTGGGCTGGCCACCCACTGCTGTGTAGGCGGTTCTCACTTGCCTGGTCTCCGCGGGGAAAGCAGAAATGGCGCGATGCCCGGAGGTCTGTCATCACACAGTGCCTTCCTAACGATCCTGCTCTAGTCTAAATTTGTAAATGTGCAAACTCCATGTTTAACCTGTAGCATTTAATGAATGATGAACACCACCAGCAATAACACCACCCCGCGCTCCCGCCTTCATCAAACAAACATTCTTATGCACATGTCACTGACATTTACATGGCCCTGCAATCTTCCTATGCTGAAATACACATTTTGGGGTGGCACCTGGGTGGCTCAGTCGGTTTAGCATCCAACTCTTGATGTCGGCTCAGGTCATGAGCTTGCAGTTCATAAGTTCAGGGTCTGCACAGACAGCGTGAAGCCTCCTTAGGATTCTCTCTCTCCCTCTCTCCCTCTGCCCCTCCTCTGTTTGTGCTTTCCCTCTCTAAATAAAGAAATAAATAACTGTTAAAAATACACATTTTTGCAAAGTTATCTCAAAGCTACTCTGGGGCATAGATCTTACTCTTATCTCAAACTTACAAAAAGGAAGGGGGGGTCAACAGATCTAAGTAATCTGTTCAGATTGTGGGAATGACAAAGCCAAGAACTGAACCCATGGTATTGGATGTACAATACCACGCTCTCCCAAAGCCCCAAGGACGTCTCTCTGTGTAAGCATCTTCCTGCGATATCTTCATTTCAATGGGGAATGATGGGCATTCCAAACTCCATGTGTCTGGTACAAATTTATAACACTTCCCCAACCTCCAAAATCCCCACTGCCTCCAGCAATCCCCATTCATCCCTACCCCACTGACCCCCCACTGACAGCCCCCCACCCCTACTGATGGTGCCCCACCCCCACCACCCCTCACCCCAACCAACCCTCACCCATCCCACACACCTCCACCCACCCCTACCCACCCCCATCCACCGCCACTGTCACAACTGTTATCAGGGAATTATGTCATTGACTTCCCTTCTGCTCATGCTCAAATATGGGAACCAAGCTTGCTTTCGGTATCTCAGCAATATCTGTGGTTTTAACCCCCAGATCTCTTAAATATATCATCTTCCTCCGCATGAATGTAACCATTCGTTTCAGCCAGGCAATGGAACCAGCAGTCTGTGCACAGGGGTGTAGAAGGAAACACAGAATTGGCTCCTGTGATTGTGGGGGCCACGCCCACATCTGCAGGGCAGAGCAGAAGGCTGCAGAGCCACGAAAGAGCTAATAGTGCAGCCTGAGTCTAGAGGCAGAGATCCCCCTTGGAAGACCTCAATCTTTTCTCCTAAATCCGGCACCCATGTGCCCACCCATGTTGTGGAGGGCCATCTGCTTTACTCCAAGCCCACTGATTGACATGTTAATCTCCTCTGAAAAAGAAAACACCTTCTACGGAAACATCTAGAATAATGCCTGACCGAACACCTGGTCTAGCCTGGTGACGCATGAAATTGCCCATCAGCCCAGTTAGTCCAGCCCAAACCACCGTGGTCACTCACTCATGCACTGCTGTAACCCCACTAGTACCCCCTACAAAACCTCTTCCCCCCAGAGGGACCTTTTCAAATGCAAGGAGGACCCCAGATTTTAAAAGTTCCTCATCTCCCCATTTCTCTTGGACCCTCTTTTCCTAGGCTTCCCTCAGCTGCCATCCTTCCTCATGGCACCCAGGATGCCCATGACGGTATCTGTCCGTCCTGTTCCTCGAACCACTGGCCTCCCTGCTTAAACCGTCCTTTCTCTCCAACGCCCTGGTTTTCCCACGGCTGCTTCCAGTTTATCATTTAGCCTGAGCTCAGGTGTTGCCTGCTCAGAAAAGCTCCCATCTTTTCCACAGACAGAGAAGATATTTCATACACACCTGTGACACAAATGAGTGATTGCATGCGTTCCCACATTTGTTGCCGTGTCACCTGGCACAGGTCCGGGCTCTCAGCGGATGGTGCCATGGTGTTAGGAAACGGTTAAATTCTTTCCTCCTCTGATTTGAACATTCCGAGGCTGTAGTTTTTCACGCACGCCTGGCAGAGTTATGGCATGGGAGCCTGACGGCCAGGAGTGAGTTAGGTACCAAATGGGTACTTGAAATGTAGAAACCTATCAGTCAAAGTGTGCTGGAGGCATCTCTTGATTCCAGAAAATGAAAAGTTTATGAGCGTCATGTCATAGAATCTTTAAAGACCTTAGGGTGTTTTTTGAATTACGGCTTTAAAAGAGCAGAACCATTTTAACTCACTGATTAAGTCAGGGATGTTGCAAATATAACCATGTTACCTGTACCCTCCCTATTGATTAAAACACAAACTCAAACCTTATTTCAGCTCCTCAAACTGTAGACTTTTAACTGCTATTGCTTATCGAGTGAACTCTCCTTTGCCACAGGGTGTTGCGAGCACTCCTGAGCTTTGAAGGGGGAATGACACCACAAAACAGAAGGAGTAAATCAGAAAAGACTTATTATGAGAAAAGGGTTTGACACCTGCTAAACGAATAGAGGGAAAATTATGATACTTCAGTGGAAAAAGGACTCAGGTACTTTTCCTTTTCAAGGACATCCATCTAGTTTTCACACCCATGCCACAAAGCAAGACTGTTTCCTCAATAATATTGACACGCTTCACTCTATTCTTAAAGGCTTGCAAAAATAGTATTAACATCTCCCAAGCGCACAATTATGTGCAAACGAAAGGTAGTCTCGGGTTTCAGACACTTGTCTTCTTTATAGGACTAATTATAGATGTGAAATAAATCTCAAAGCTTGGACCCTTAACTGATGACAAGTAAGCTGTGAGGGTCAGAGACGTTTCAAAAGATGGGATGTGTAGAGAGCGACAGCTCTGTGCTGTACGGTGAGGAAGAATCTGCTTCCAGCACAAAGTTACACTGGCATTAGCCAGGAAAAGGGATTACATTCCCTTTGAATGATCATAGAAATGATTTCCTGTGAGCCTCCTGGGAAATGTTTGATGACTCTTCTCTCCTTTCTCCTTTGTTTCTCTGCATCACTTTCTGTACACACTTGTGGAATGCCCACAAAGTCCCAGGAATATTCCTTGATCCCGAAGCAAACATGAATAGGACGTGGTGTCTATGACAGACCACAGACTCAGTGGGTCCAGTACATGAAAAAACACATCATTTAGACTTGCCTGCGCTTCAGGTAATGGTAGACCGGGTAATTTGGATCTGCTGCTCCGATGAGGACTTTCAAAACTACCGGCAAACATATGTCTCGACAAATTTACCAAAAGCACTGGAATACTGAGAAGTCACTTAAGTGCAGGAGAAGGAGCAGCCCGGGATTTTCAGCACTACATTTGGAGTTGTTTTTCCCTGTACCATCGTGAAGTCTGGGAAGAAAAGTGGCTCATGGTGATTTCACAGTTGTGAATGCCCAGGGGGAGAGCGTGAGCAGCTGAGGATCTCCAATGGAGCACTGCTGAGACCATCTTACCCTCTGAATGGGAGCCAGAGGGTACATATCCTCCCAAGATGAGAAACTAGCCTCAAACTGTCTGGCTTCCATGAAAATAGGCTACAGTGGCCAGATCACCATTTTGTCACCTACCTGGCAAAAGCAAAGCAAACTCTTTCCAAAGAAAGATAGCATTTTCCTAGGCTGGAAATTATGTTTCACAAATAATTTTTCAAATTCATACTTTATGGAACAGAGTTAAAAATAACCAGAAACACTCAAGTGAGACTCAAAGGAAACAAACTAAAGAAAAGTTAATATAAGAACTCATAAGTAAGAGTTATTAGCTAAAGATTTTAAAATAGCCAAGAGTGATTGGATTCACAGATTAAACAAACACAAAGAAAAAATCAGCAAACTACTTGATAGATCAAAAGAAAATATTCAGAAAGAAGTATAGAAAGACAAAAGTAGGGAAAATACATAAAAAAAGTAAGAGACCTACAGAATTCCATGAGCAAAACTATGAGCATTTGAAAAGATAAAGAATAAGAACTTTCTAGAACTTATGAACTTTAGTAAGCCAAAACTCAAAAATCTCTAAGAAAGTATAATGAAGGGTGTGTGGGGGAGGTGGGGGTTTGCCAGTATTCTAGGTTGATCATAAAGACACTAAAAACAAAGGCACACACAAATTATAGAAGGAGTCAGAAAACAAAAGTAAAAATTGGGCTGACAGTTGATTTTCTCAGAAACATTGGAATCCTTAAGAAAAAAATAATGGAATAATATCTTAACAGTGCTGAGAAAATGTAACTACCAGTTTAGAATTCCATATCTAGTGAAAATCAATTTTAAAAATGAACATGAAGTAGAACATCTTCAGTCACAAATTGAGAGAACTTGTCACTGGATCTGCAGGAAAACAATTCATAAAGGGCAGAATATTTTAAATGTAAAAAGGAAATGCTGAGTGATGCAACAAGTTTTAAAGAAGAGTTCCTTCAGACAACAAAATGAAATCAAAGACACCAAAATTGGCAAAGATGAAGTCAAACTTTCACTTTTCGCAGATGACATGATACTCTACATGGAAAACCCACCAGACTCCACCAAAAGTCTGCTAGAACTGATACATAAATTCATCAAAGTTGCAGGGTACAAAATCAATGTACAGAGATCAATTGTATTCTTATACATCAATAATGAAGCAACAGAAAGAGAAATAAAGAAACCGATCTCATTCACAATTGCACCAAGAAACATAAAATACCTAGGAATATACTTAATCAAGGATATAAAAGATCTGTATGCTGAAAACTATAGAAAGCTTATGAAGGAAACTGAAGAAGACACAAAGAAATGGAAAAACATTCTGTGCTCATGGATTGGAAGAATAAATATTGTTAAAAGGTCAATACTACCCAAAGCCATCTACACATTCAATGCAATCCCAATAAAAACTTCACTGGCATTCTTCTCAAAGCTAGAACAAACAATCCCAAAATTTGTAAGGAACCACAAAAGACCCCAAATAGCCAAAGTAATATTGAAGAAGAAAACCAAAGCAGGAGGCATCACAATCCCAGACTTTAGCCTCTACTGCAAAGCTGTAATCATCAGGACAGCATGGTACTGGCACAAAAACAGACACATAGATCAATGGAACAGAATAGAGACCCCAGAATTGGACCCACAAATGTATGGCCAACTAATCTTTGATGAAGCAGGAAAGAACATCCAATGGAAAAAAGACAGTCTCATTAACAAATGGTGCTGGGAGAACTGAACAGCAACATGCAGAAGAATGAAACTAGACCACTTACTTAAATCATACACAAAAATAAACTCAAAATGGATGAAGGACCTGAATGTGAGACAGGAAACCATCAAAACCCTAGAGGAGAAAGCAGGAAAAAAACTCTTTGACCTCAGCTGCAGCAATTTCTTAATACATCTCCAAAGGCAAGGGAAACAAAAGCCAAAATGAACTACTGGGACCTCATCAAGATGAAAAGCTTCTGCACAGCAAAGGAAACAATCAACAAAACTAAAAGGCAACCGATGGAATCGGAAAAGATATTTACAAATGACATATTGGATAAAGGGCTAGTATCAAAAATCTATAAAGAACTCACCAAACCCCACACCCAAAAAACAAATAATCCAGTGAAGAAATGGGCAGAAGACATGAATAGACACTTTTCCAAAGAAGACATCCAGATGGCCAACAGACACATGAAAAGATGCTCAACGTCGCTCCTCATCAAGGAAATACAAATCAAAACCACACTCAGATATCACCTCACGCCAGTCAGAGTGGCCAAAATGAACAAAACAGGAGACTATAGGTGCTGGCGAGGATGTGGAGAAACAGGTACCCCCTTACACTGTTGGTGGGAATGCAAACTGGTGCAGCCACTCTGGAAAACAGTGTGGAGGTTCCTCAAAAAATTAAAAATAGAGCTACCCTATGACCCAGCAATAGCACTGCTAGGAATTTACCCAAGGGATACAGAAGTGCTGATGCATAGGGGCACTTGTACCCCAATGTTTATAGCAGCACTTTCAACAATAGCCAAATTATGGAAAGAGCCTAAATGTCCATCGACTGACGAATGGATAAAGAAGATGTGGTTTATATATACAGTGGAATACTACTTGGCAATGAAAAAGAATGAAATCCTGCCATTTGCAGCAATGTGGATGGACCTGGAAGGTATTATGCTAAGTGAAATAAGTCAGAGAAAGACAGATACTATATGTTTTCACTCATATGTGGAACCTGAGAAACTTAACAGAAGACCATGGAGGAGGGCGGGGCCGGGGGGGGGGAAGTTATAGAGAGGGAGGGAGGCAAACCATAAGAGGCTCTTAAATACTGAGAACAAACTGTGAGTTGATAAGCCTGGGGGAGAGGGGAAAATGGGTGATGGGCTTTGAGGAGGACACCTGTTAGGATGACCACTGGGTGTTGTATAGAAACCAATTTGACAATAAATAATATTAAAAAAAAAAAAAAAGCAAATCCGTACATTCAGCACAGCCAATGTCAGAAGTGGGCTGCTAGACAAGATTTTTTGAAGGCCTTAGAAAGCTCATCCAGGCTTACTAATAAAATAGGTGGTGGTGAGTGCACAGCCATGGGGTCTGGGGGCTTATGTTTAAATGTGGGGCCTTATTGGGGCACCTGGGTGGCTCAGTCAGTTGAGGGTCCGATTTCGGCTCAGGTCATGATCTCACAATTCATAGGTTCAAGCCCTGAGTGGGGCTGTGTGCAGACAGCTCAGAGCCTAAAACCTGCTTCGGATTTTCTCTCTCTCTCTCTCTTTCTGTCCTTCCCCACTCTCACTCTGTCTCAAAAATAAATGAACATTAAAAAAATTTTAAAAAAAGAGTTCCTTTATATTAACGTAATAATTTCTTGCCCCATTTATTATTATGTAACATACATTAAATAATAATATAACATAATACATTATGTAACATGCATAATTAAAATACCCAACAAGTAAGGCAGGAATCCAACGAACTATTCTGGGAAAAGGATTTAAATGTCAAATAACATAAATATGATGAACAGATGGTACACACTTGATCTCAGAGTAATTATTAAGGAATACTAACAGAGTGGAGAATAGACAAGCTAATGCAGGAGAATTAAAGCAAGTGGTCCAAAAGAATGGAAGAAAAAAGGGGGAAAGAAAGATAGCAGGGATGGCTCAAACAGAAAGCTAAATTATAGATTTAAACCCCCAACATATCAGTGGTTTTAATCAATGATTATTAATCAGTGTATTAATAAATACACCAAGCACTCTAGAGACAATGATTTTATCTTATCTTATCTTATCTTATCTTATCTTATCTTCGTTTATTTTATCTTATCTTATTTTGTATTTTATTTTTTTATTTTGACAACGATGTTAGAGTTGGACTTTAAAGCACCAAGCTATTTGCTGTTTTGAGAAACACTTGTGGGGTGCCTGAGTGGCTCAGTTGGTTGAGTGTCCCACTTCAGCTCAGTTCATGATCTCACGGTCCGTGAGTTCAAGCCCTGTGTCTAGCTCTGTGCTGACAGCTTGGAGCCAGGAGCCTGCTTCAGATTCTGTGTCTCCTTCTCTCTCTGCCCCTCCCCCGCTCACACTCTGTCTCTCTCTCAAAAATAAATAAAGATTTAAAAAATTTAAAAGAAAGAAACACTTGTAAAACGTAAGAATATGAACAACGTATCACACAAACACCGGCACCAGGGGAGCTCATGTAATCAAAATGGGAGACATACACAATCATACTGAGAGCTTTTAACACACCTTCCTCAGTAAATTTTACACAAAAAAATCCTACAAACATCGTACTCTATGATAAACTCCTAAAAACTTTCTTCAGATATGGGAAGCGATCTCAGGAGCCCTCAGCCCAGGCAGAAGGGCAGGGGTTGGGATAGTATACATATTGTATACAGAGGGATGCCTCAGTCAGTTAAGCAGCCAACTCTTGATTTTGGCTCAGGTCATGATCTCACAGTTCATGAGATCGAGCCCCATGTCGGGCTCTGTGCTGACAGCACAGAGCCTGCTCGAGATTCTCTCTCTCCCTCTGTCCTTCATCCCTGCTCGCTCTCTCCCTCTCTCTCTCTCTCTCTCTCAAAATAAACAAACAAACAAAAAAGTGTATATGGAGAAACAAAAGTGTGTCATTCATAGACAATATGGTAGCTTAGGTAAAAATAGTCAAAAGAAACTACTACTAATGTGGACATGATCGATTGCTAGATCTTACACCATAGAGCAAGCATTGCCCTTTTACAACGTACAGAACCAAGATAGGATTCGTAAGAAAGGGACTCTTTGCAGATTCTTCAACAGCATCAGCTAAATTTTACAGCAGGCACACCCACGACCTCCAAACCCCATTCTCAGTTATACACCGAGCAGAAATGTCTGTCACCAAGGACCGCGTCCAAGAATGCTCATAGCAGGGTACTCCAGCTCTAAGAGCCAAGAGCTATGAACAATCTAGATGCCCATCAACAACAGAGGGGACAAACTGTGCTTTATGCAAGCAATGGAAGATACAATAGCAGTGACACTTAAGGAACTCCAGCTATACATAACACCACAGACGAATCCCAGGATGTAATGCTGAGACAACCAGTAACACCAGGAAGCTCTTACAAGGTGGGGGACGTGACATGGTTTCCCTGGAGGTGAGGAAGGGAGGAGGGAAGCAGTCACAGCTAGAACTTTCCAGTGAGGCCAGGAAGAGTCCGTGCCTCCCCTTGGCTGAGCCTACCAAGGGAGGCAGGGAGAATCCCCCAATCAGAAAGTGAGATGGGCAAGAGCAGAGAACAGCACCAGGGGAGGGAGGCATGTGCAGAACATTTCCACAACCCACCCTTCAGCCTACTCTGTCCATTCTTGCATGCCACTCAAGTCAAGGAATCTTCCTGTCCAACACAGAGCATATGCAAATGTCCATCAGGGCCACATGCATTTCTTATCATGGGAAGAGGGACAAAACATCAACTGACCTAAGATGTAGTTGCTACATTCCCTGCAGGAAGACATGTGGCCAAGGATGCCCACCAGAGCTTGCTTCTCCCACCAGCCATCATGCCCCCATCTTGTTATGCTAGCACAGTGGTGGCATTTTCATGGAGAGGGCATCCAATCCTTCCTTCCCCCAGAATCCCAGGACTTTATTGCACTGCTGAATCTCCCATTGATCATGAATGATGGATTGGAAGGACCATGAAGCATGACAGAGAATCCTCTGAGTCCCATACCTTAGAGTCCTCACTGGTGACATCTTGCGAGCAGCTACCCAATGTCCCCTTGAGATCTGGAATTGCCGATCTCGGAATAGGAACTCTGTCAATTTTGTGGAATGAGACTCCTCCCCCCACCAAAAAAAAGGGCCAGGGCAGTCTCAAGTTTCATGATAACAGGACTGACCATGACTCTCGATGGAAGAATTCTTTTCTAATTAGCTATGGCTTTCCAAGCCCCAAGGTCAAGTATACGCGAATGGAAAGTAAGAGCTGAATATGTGAGTGAGTGAGGCCACTTGCTTCTATTCCTTGGGGCCCCCTGTTCTGGTTACAGGGAAAGAAATTCTCCCACCTGTTACTCTCCCACCCTGCTCTCAACAGAAATAGAGATAGGCGGAGTTCATGGGGGTCCACATTCTGGGGTAAAGGTGGAGAGAGGAGAGGTACTGGTCAAGTGAGAGGAGTAAACGGAAAGGGGGAGCTTTTCAGGAGGACAAGATGCCTAATCTAGCTCTGAATGGCAAAACCACCATCATTTCTGCGATTCCTACCTACCTTTCATCCTGGGCTGGACCATTTCCTGACTCTGGCTCCAGAGCCTCACTGGGTGAACAATGAGTGGGAAAAGCCCATATTGGACTCCGCCTGTCCCCTCACTCCCAGGGCAGACTTCCCAGAGTCTAAGAGTGGGCTCCATGGGCTTGGTCCCAGATCAGAGGTGTGAATAAGAAGAAAAAAGAAATGAACGTGGGGTTCCAAGTCAAACTACTGAGCAGAATGCCCCTGGACCCCTTCCTGCCCCAGCCCATTCCATAACATAGTTAGAGATGTTGTCTTTTTACAACTTCCAACTACTGTAAGTGTCCTATGAAATATCCTTTACTCAGAGTGAATCAGGAACCAAACATGGGGATAATGTGAGGAACTTGTTTTCCTCTCTTGAGCAGGAAATACCGGTTGAGTTCCTCTGATATTGAACAAAGCAGATGGAATTCAGCTCTGTTAATCTGAAATGAAATAACACATACAGAGGTGTCACACACAATATTTTCTGAGAAGGGCATAGCTTGTGGCAGGAATTCGAAGCTCGGTGTCCCCGGGGCTCCTGGGTGGCTCAGTCGGTTGAGCATCCGACTTCGGCTCAGGTCATGATCTCACGGTGCGTGGGTTCAAGCCCCATGTGCGGCTCTGTGCTGACAGCTCGGAGCCTGGAACCTGCTTCCAATTCTGTGTCTCCCTCTCTCTCTGTCCCTCATCCACTTGTGCTCTGTCTCTCTCAAAAATAAATAAAAATAAAAATAAAACGTCCCTGTTTCTCTTAAGATGTTGCAAACTCTCTCTGGACTTCTTCTTGTAGCCAGGTCTGGTGACAACTTCCCTGTCACCTTGGACAGTGTCACCTTGAGGCTTCTTTGTTGCATTGTCTCAGCTCAACCCGACCTGTTGCCGACCATCCAGTTGCTAAGAGTCAAAGTCGGGCTCAGGTCAACCTCTCAAAACTCACGTACCTAATTCACTTAATGTTTAAAGTCTTCTTGCTCAGACCATGTGTGCAAAGCCATCTCTTGGACTTTCTTAGGGTAGGCACACCTACTGAGAACAGAGCATGATGGTATTTTTTTAATCTGGCCAAGCTGGGGAAAGTGAAATGTTGGTTCTAGGCAGGCCAACCTCTCTGCAGTCTTTCTGCTCAGTAAACAGCATTGTCCTGTGGGACAGTCAATTTCCAAGGACCCATAAAACCTTGCTTGGAGCTCTGATTTCTAAACCACCTACTGGGTGGTGGTTTTTCCCTTGGGTTTTGCAATGGTTAATGCCATGTGTCGACAGCATGGGGCCATGAAGTGCTCAGACCTTTGGTCAAACATAATTCTGGGTGTAGACACAGAGAGTGTTTCTAAATGAGATCAACATTTGAATAAGTAGATTGAGTAAAGCAGACAGCCCTCCCCTGTGTGGGTGGGCCTCACCCACTCGATTGAAGATGTGACAGAACAAATTGTTGCGTAAAAGGGAAATGCCTCTGCCTGACTGACTGAGCTGAGGCGTCTCTGTCTTTACTGTCCGCAGACTCGAACTGAAACATAGGAGGCTACTCCCGGGTCTTGATGTTTCCTGGCTTTCAGACTGGAGCTACACGTCAGCTCTCCCACAACTCCAGCTTGCTATGGATATCCCCCATCAGTTCTATTTCTCTGGAAAACCCTAACTAACATCTAATAATAACATATTATTAGATGAATTCTAAGGACCTCATCACCTGAGATACTGCATTTTGCTTTGAAGGAAAAGGAAAAAAAAACTTTAGCATAGCAGAGTACGTCCTTACTTCTGGAAATAAATTTTGAGGAGATAGAATGATTCGCAAGTATGTATTTACTTGTAGTGAGAACAAATTAGCATGTTAGACAAGCAGTCCCTGATGTCAGAGAGCTGACCCAGCAATATCATCTAGTGGTTTTCCTTTTTTTTTTTTAATGTTTATTTATGTATGTTGAGAGAGAGAGAAAGAGAACACGAGCAGAGGGACAGAGGGACAGAGGGAGAGAGAGACAGAATCCCAAGCAGACTTCGCACTGTCAGCACAGAGCCTGACATGGGGCTCAGCTTCCTGACCTCGAGATCATGACCTGAGTGGAAATCAAGAGTTGGATGCTTAACTGACGGAGTACCACCACCCCCCCGCCTGGTGCCCCTCCAATGTGTAGATTTAACTGTCTTTTTTCGTGCCCTTAAAGAGCGTGGGAAGATGGAAGGGCCGGCCACGTTGCACTGTCATGGGAAACAAAGACAATTTGACCTGTTGTAAGTAGTCTTCAGTTTCCTTCTGTTCTTGGCCAGACTCCCAGGCAGAAGTGACAAGGTAATGTGGTGACACACTGTAGCAGGAGCAAAGTGCAGCCACAGGACACCTGTCCCTGCCCACGCTTGCCCTACTTCTCAGTCAAATGCTTTGATTACCTAACAAGACTAAGAAGACCCCAGTTTTCTAGATCTCACTCCCACACACACAAATAAATAACAAAGGAGTCACATGTCTGAGTCTTATCGTAAATTCTATCTGCTCCCTGGGGCTCCCCCTTCAATATTTCTGAGAGGATTTCCTAGGTGATGTAGCTCGAATTATGGTCAAGAGCTCATAGTCCGTGAAGGTCCATGCCTCCACAAATGCAAAAATTGAGACAGAGTGCAAAGATTTGATTCAAGGTCATGGCCAACGTGGCTGTACGTGCCCTTGGAACACGAGCCAGATTTTATGAAAGGCATCTTTGGGAATCACCCTGCAACCGAGCACATGAAAATAGCTCTTCATCTCCATTTCCTATATCAGCACTGACAGAAATGTCGCCGGTTCAACAGAAATCTCTAGATTTTATTTATTCATTGAAAATGGCGTTCCTCATTGATATGTGTAAAATGCCAGATCTCGGTAGGTCATTATTCAGTGCGGCAATTACCTTTGACACAGTGGGAGAATGTGGTTCAGGCAATGCAGTGACCCCACCTGAACGAGACGGCAGAGTGGTTCTGGGCTAGTGGGCTAGGATGATGGTTCTCAGAGTGTGCTCCCCGGACCAGCAACGTGGGAACTTGTAGAAATGCAAATTCTCATGCCTCATCCCAGATCTACTAAGCCAGACATTTTTTAATGCTTATATATGGAGACAGGAGTATAGTTGAAACACAGTGTTACAAATGGTTAGAGAGGGAGGGACCCAAAACATAAGAGACTCCTAAAAACTGAGAACAAACTGAGGGTTGATGGGGGGTGGGAGGGAGGGGAGGGTGGGTGATGGGTATTGAGGAGGGCACCTGTTGGGATGAGCACTGGGTGTTGTATGGAAACCAATTTGACAATAAATTTCATAATGAAAAAAAAGAATATCAAAAAAAAAAAAGAAACACAGTGTTACATTAGTCTCAGATGTACAACGTAGTGATTCAACAACTGTCCTGCATTACCCTGTGCTCAGCACAAGAGTGGCTGCTATCTGTCACCTTACAAGACGATTACAATACTCTTGACTATATACCTTATACTCTTCACTGTATACCTTACTCTGTACCTCTCATCCCCGTGACTTATTCATTCCTTAAATGGAAGACTGTGCCTCCCTCTCCCCTTCATCCATTTTGCCCATCCCCACTCCCCTCTGGCACCCATCGCGTTGTCCTCTGTATTCATAGGTCTGATCCTGCTTTTTCTTTGTTTATTTGTTTTGTTTTCTTAGATTCGACATTTAACAGAAATCACAGAGTATTTGTCTTTCTCTGTCTGACTAATTTCACTTAGCATAATACCCTCCAGGGCCATCCATGTTGCCACAAATGGCCAGATCTCATCCTTTTTCATGGCTGAGTAACATATATATATATATATATATATAGAGAGAGAGAGAGAGAGAGAGAGAGATACACACACACACACACACACATATATATATGTGTGTGTGTATATATATATATATATATACACCACATCGTCTTTATTCACACATCATGGGCACTTGGACTGCTTCCATGTCTTGGCTATTAGAAAAAACTCTGCTGGAAACATCAGGGTGCATATATCCCTTTAAATTAGTGTTTTCTATTCTTTGGGTTAATACCCACTGGGGCAATTGATGGATCCTAAGGTAGTTCTATATTTAACTTTTTGAGGACCCTCCCTACTGGTTCCCACAACGGCTGCACCAGTGTGCGTTCCCGCCAAGCGTGCACGAGGCTTCCTTTTTCTCCGCCCTCTCGCCAACGCTTGTGACAGAAATGGGTTTTTCACTAACCCTTCGGGGCTCCCGAGCCACGCTAAGGTCGAAGAGCCACTCATCTAGCGATGACGACGCTATCCGGTTCGGAAAGCAAAAGCCATTTTTCTCCGAACGCTGAGAACTCGTCACGTGATCTATTCCCAGTCACCGCTGATGAAGCAAACTGATGAATTCCACGTCCATAACATAAAAGTGATGCGTTGGCTTTTGTTGCCCCATCCCTCAAGTCAATAGCTCGAAAAAATAAACATCAGTGGAAAGCTTACCATAGGACACTGGGGAAGGATGAAAATTCAAAAAAGAAAGTGGTCTCTGATGTTAAGGTATAAATGCCATGACCCAGTGTGTTAATAAGGGTCTGAAACCTTTGTGATAGCAGCTGCCTACGGGGTGGTGAACAGGGTGCACTAATTCCTTTCTGGACCATTTCTTGGAAGAGAAACTGTACTGATAACGCAGAGCTTACTTGGGATTCTCTCTCTCCCCTCTCTCTCTCCCTCCCTCTCTCTCTCTTTTAAAATAAATTTTAGGGGCACCTGGATGGCTCAGTCAGTTGAGCGTCCAACTTCGGCCCAGGTCATGATCTTGTGGTTCACGAGTTCGAACCCCCCGTCAGGCTCTGTGCTGACAGCTCGGAGCCTGGAGCCTGCTTTGGATTCTGTGTCCCCCTCTCTCTCTGCCCCTCTCCCACTCATGCTCTGTCTCTCTCTGTCTCGGAAATAAAAAAACATTAAATTTTTTTTAATAAATAAATTTTTTTTAATTTTTTTTTCAACATTTTTTATTTATTTTTGGGACAGAGAGAGACAGAGCATGAACGGGGGAGGGGCAGAGAGAGAGGGAGACACAGAATCGGAAACAGGCTCCAGGCTCCGAGCCATCAGCCCAGAGCCTGACGCGGGGCTCGAACTCACGGACCGCGAGATCGTGACCTGGCTGAAGTCGGACGCTTAACCGACTGCGCCACCCAGGCGCCCCATAAATTAAAAAAAAATCAAATCAAATCCATCAAGTGCTGCGATATTGGAGGCTGGCAGTTTTTTGTCACCCAGGGGAGGCCGGCACCGTAGTTGCACAGAGGAGGCAGGTGATGAAAGAAGCCACAATCTGGGAGATAATTCAAGTGAGCATGTGGCAGGGAGGCAGAGACTAAAAGCGTTGTTCTAGAGATAAAGCAGGACATAGTGAGATACGGAGCCGGAAAATGACAGCGCAGACCAAGCAGTGATGTTCAAGCAGGTGCTTGGGGGCTGGTTCCCATGGCAATGGAGGGCGGCGGAGTCAGGCTTATTCCCAGTGTCCAGCGTGCACAGAGCAGTCTGGGAAGTGGGTGGTGAAGGGAGAGTTGCTGGTGGTGAATAGGAAGCGCCCTGCAGAAACCTCAGGGTGAATTCCCACATTTCGAGGGTGGGATTAGTACAATTCCATTGTACAGATGGGGAAGGCTGAGGCTTAGAGAGCACGCTAACCCGTCTGAGCTCACACCGCTAGGAAGTAAGGTGAGCCAAGTGCCAAACCCAGACTCAAGATATGATGATTTAACCAGGACCCATGACATTTCAGAAAAAGCATGTTTTTGTTTTTTTCTTGCCCAGTGGTGCAGAGACCTGTTAAACGTGACCCCTGTGTGCATGGATTCAGTAGACTGGAAGCTGATGGAGAGGGAGAGGGGGCTGACTGCACAGTCAGGACACGACCTCAGAAATGTGGGCTGATTTTTAGGTGATTGGGGGGGAGGGGCAGAATGTAAGGAAGTCAGGTGGCTGGGGGCTCACAACATTTTTTGGATGCATAAGCCCTGAGTGCATTAGTGGCTAAAGAGGGGGAAGGAGGGACAAAAAGTGTGACTGTGCTCATCACTGAGAGGGTGGGAGTGTCCCCAAGTTTACCAGAAGATATGCATCTTAAATTCGAGGGAGAAGGATGGATGGGCTTTCTCTGCCAAGCTCCCTTGGGCACAGAGGACACCAGTGACGGTCCATACAGACAGGAACGCCTGAGTGTGGGCAGGGTGTTTGCATCAACTTATCCACTGAGGGAAGCCTATTGGGCTCCAGGGTCCCAAGCACGAGGGCCCACGTTGGAGACACTTGGTGGGCAGGCACAGGCACGGGGCAGGCAACCACAGGTTGGGGATCCCATGGGACGCCGGTGACCTGTGCAGTAGTAGCCTCCAGGTTGCCTCAAGCTGTGCCAGGATGTGATGTCTTCCTGACCTGAAAGTGAGCCCTGCTCAGAGCCGCAGAGGAGAAAGCAAAGTGTCCAGGTCTGGGCCCTCCCTGTGCCGTTGTGGGCAGGCTCTGGGACCACAGGAGGTGATGGCCAAGGCCATCTGAGCACGAGGCCAGCTCAGGGAACAGGGAGGGGGGAAGCCTCCACTCTCTCTTCCTAACGCGTGAGTCTGCTGGCAAGTCACCAACTTTCGGGAACTTTAGTGACACTTGACGAGCCCACTGTGACATTTGCTGTAACCAGCTCGCGGTGATTCTAATATAACCTTTGAGAAAATTCAATCTGATGCCAGCGACTTGAAGGCTCTCATTTTGTCAAATTGCTCAACGTTTCTGGAAATCAGGCAGGAGGCTGCACGCAGAAGGGGCCGGGGCAGTAGCGTCCGCAGAAGTAGGTTCATTCCAGGCGACTTGATTCTACCCCCCACAGCTTTGCCACCCTCCCTGGAACACCTCCCCCCCAATCCACCTGTTGTTCCAATTTCTTCCCCACACCAGGGTCTCGTCCGCTGACCGGAGAAGCACAGCATGAGCTCCTGCGCCTAAGGCTGCACTTAAAATCTTTCTTTGCTCCGTAGAACATTCTCTTCCTTCCTCCAGCGTCTCTCCTGTCACTTTCGATCTTTGTTTCGTCCTTGAAATTAAAACCGTTCTCTTTAGGAAGAGCCAGGAAACGGAGCTTGGCCTTTTTATTTTATGTTACATTCTATCATATTTTATATATGATATTAATTATAGCATATAAAATTATATTATGTGAAAAATTAATAGATTTCATTTAAATAAATGTCAACTTGGATAGGTACTTAACCTCCCTGAGCCCCAGTTATCCAGTCATTCAAGCAGTGGACCAACATTTGTACTGGTACAAATGTCGTGAAGACTGGGTAATAATAACATGTAAACCGTAATCTGGTTCCTTGTGACAGACAACAGCCTTGAGCGTCGCTTCTCCATTTCCGTCCCTCTGTGTGCTCCCAACATAAGAGGACTAGTTCTTTTCTTTTCTTTTTTTTTTTTTTTAGAAGCACATGGTAATTTTATTTGTTTTAATTTTTTTAAGTTTATGTATTTATTTTGAGAGAGACAGAGATAGCGTGAGTGGGGGATGGGCAGAGAGAGAGGATTTCAATCAGACTTCTCGTTGCCAGTACAGAGCCCAATAGGGGCTTGAACCCACGAACCCTTGAGATCATGACCTGAGCTGAATCCAAGAGTCGGATGCTGAACCGACTGAGCCACCCAGGCGCCCCCAAGAGGAACAAATTCTATGCCATCATATGTAGCATACGCAGCCAACTCAGGAGACGTGGGGTCTACAAGGCAAATAAATGACAAATAATTTCGGAGCCAAATCCCAGGCAGACACACGGTGTCTGTGCGTGTGTCCTGTTCCCGATTGCGCCTTTGTGTTGCTGCACCAGATACAGAGCCTGTGAGAGTTGTTCTCATTCAGTGTCTATTGATGAATGGATGAATGAAGAAAAGGACAAACGAGGAACAGTGAGATAATTTACGTGACCTGGGTGGTCAGGTGTGGTCGCCGTATCATCTACCAAGAGGCAGTAGAGCCCACCCCAACAGCACCCACTCCGTCCCAAGTGTCTCCCTCCCCAGCTGAAGTCCTGGTGGATGGAGAACTGTCGCTTTGAGCCCTGGGCTTGGACTCTGAGCCCATGACAGCTCTTCTAAGGGGCCCGGGTTTCTCGTTAGCTGTCTTCCTCTGGGAAGAGCGTGTGCGTGACGCACCATCGGTGCCTCCAGAGATAACGTGTGTGCCTCTCAGCAGCACTGGAAAGAGCAAATGAGATGCTACTTTGGAGGCACTGTTGCTGACCTTGAAGGCCCTCTTACACCCCAATGCGATCGCCTCTTGGACTTCTTCATCAGAATACCTACCACGCAGCGTGTTTGAGTCTAAACTCCTGAACATTTTCTTCGCCGGGCGTCCCCCAAATGGTGAGAAGCAGGACCTGTGGGGTCTTCCAAAAGGCTCCCAGTGAGGACAGGTGCTTCGGTGGCTCTGGGGCCTAAATCAGACCAGGCAGCAAAGCCTGTTGATTTCATCTCTTTGAGCCCTGACTGCAGATCCTTCCTGCCCATCCCCCCTTTTTTAAATCTCTGTACCTCCATTCCCAAGCACAGGGCTGGTCACATTCTTATATGGACGTATTTGGTATCTAACATGATCACACCTACCTGTGATGGGTAGGCCTGCAGAAGCCGTCCATACCCACGAGCAGAAACCGAGAACAAAAGCAGAGGAGGAAAGAAGCAGATGGAAAGAGGTCTTACCGAGCCAATGAAGGAACCGGCACTGGGACCACCGCTCTGTACTTCTTGCCTGAGGGAGCCCCTGCCCCTTATTTCTTTAATAGCAGTTGAGCATGAGTCTCCCTGAAACCTATATTCCAAGAGTTGCCCAAGAGTTAATATACAAAAGTGCATATGATACTATGTAGGGAGATTGCTTCCTGTGAACCACAACCCTGGTTAAAGCAATGATGTAAATATAATTGTTATGAAGTGTCTCTCATCCCAAAACCAGCCATGGTGCAGAAAGAAAGAGCAGCTTGCCATGCTAAGATAGATACCAGCCATCAGAAAGAGAAGTTCCTCCCGCGGGTAAAAGTTTACATGTTTGTGTTTCTTTAAAGCCCCAAATGTCCAAGGGCGCCTGGGTGGTTCAGTCGGTTAAGCGTTCGACTCTTGGTTTTCGGCTCTGGTCATGATCTCACTGTTCGTGAGATCGAGCTCCTCGTTGGGCTCTGTGCTGACAGTGTGGAGGCTGCTTGAGATTCTCTCTCTCCCTCTCTCTCTCTCTCTGCTCATGCTCTCTCTCTCTCTTTCCAAATAAACTTAAAGAAAAGAAAAGAAAACCTCAAACATTTAGGAAAACCACTTACCCAGGGACCAGCATAGTGATGAGAGGTTGGCTTAGCTACCCGGTGATTTGCACTGACTCCACAAATAATGTTCAGATGCTTAGATTCTAGCAGATGGAACAGGGTGTATATCTCATAGCCCATGAATAAGGCTTCTCCCAGACAAATGGATAGCGGCCAGTCTGGCCAGAACAGAAGCATCCTTCATTTATTCTGTGCTGCCCTGGGGGTCTGGTAGACAGTAGGTGCTCAATATATAAGTTGAAATTTTATTTTTTAAAGCTTATTTATTTATTTTGAGAGGGAGACAGAGACAGCACGAACAGGGGAGGAGCGGGGGTTGGGGAGAGAGAATCCCAAGCAGGCTTTGCACTGCCAGTGCGAGACCGACGTGGGACTTGAATTCACGAAACAGAGAGATCGTGACCTGAGCTGAAACCGAGTCGTAGGCTCAACCGACTGAGCCACCCAGGTGCCCCTGTAAGCTGAAATTGTATGGTGAAGAGTCCACTGATCTATGAGATATTCATTTGAATAAGTGACTCTCAGTCATCCTACAGAGTTCTTCTGTTCAAGTGTACTTCCTTTGTGTTAATCCTCTAAACAGACCAGGTGAAGCCAGGTGAAGCCAGGTGAAGAGAGGCTTCCCATAGCTGAACGCCTCCAGAGGACAACTCTAGAACCTATCTTCACTAAACTTTCTCGATTCACAATTTCTGCCTGGGTGCTACCTGTCTGTCCTACAAGACTTACCCACCTGTCACAGGCGGGACTCACCAGCCAACATCCTTTTCCCGCTTCCTGACCCAGCTCAGCACTCAGCTCTGTTGGTCAATAAACGTTTGTTGAGACAATAATAAAACATAGAAGGAAACTCATGTTCTTAATTGATTTTTAAAAATAGGGATAGATATGGGACACCTGGGTGGGTCAGTGGATCAAGCGTCTGACTCTTGATTTCGGCTCAGGTCATGTTCTTACAGTCATGAGACCTGGCTCTGTGCCGAGCTTGGAGCCTGTTTAAGATTTTCTCTCTCTCCCTCTGCCCCCACCTTAAAAAAAAAAAAAAAAAAAAGGATAGATAATAAGACCACTAAATGATTAAGAGTGGACGCGAAGGTCCCAATTCCTCCGCTCTCCTTGGCGTGGCCCAAGGACCTACAGAGATTTTAGGTTAAGCATCCCTGCACTCTGATAGATTTCTTCTATTCCAGAAAATAGAAAGCTTTCTCCATTTGCCCCCAAGTCAACGCTCAGGATATCGACTGTGTTTCCAGTTTGAAGACCTAACTGGAGACAAGCATTCATTCTAATATCAGCTTTCACCACTATGTTTCACGGTGACATTAGTGACATAGTGACAGCAGCAATGGCCACCGAGGTGGCCTGGCACTCCACACCCCGTGCCCATCCCTCCAGCTACCAGGTGAGGTGGCCATCATGACTGTCATCTGTCAGGTGACATCCCACCGGTACTAAAGGGGCATCCAGGACCTCAATCCGAATGATGCCGAGTCCAAAGCGATGTCCCTCTGCTCTCATGGCATTCTTCACAACACCTCTGTCCCATCTTCAAGCAGTTTTAAATGTATATCTTTTAAAATAAATAATCTCCGTTTGCCTGCTGGCCCTGATACCTCCGGCCATAACCATTCTGAGACTGTTACATTAGTAGAATTATTTCAGGTTTTGCCAGCGGTAGTTTCTCTCCAGCATCCGCACCTCTGGTCTTTGGTGCGCTGTTGGCTCCAAAGCCAACGTATGTTCCCGGGGAGCCAGCCTGACCCGGGAGCCATTTGATCCCCTCAGGCCACACCCACATCCAGGCTGAGGCACTTGCTCAAAAAAGGAGCTGAAACCACAAAGGGCAGAATAGTCAATTCCTCCCAGGAGAAAATTGCAAATTGTGTAAGGACTTTGGTCCCCAAGTCAAAGAATTCATGTTTTCTTCCTATCTATAAAAAAGAAAGAAAGAAAGAAAGAAAGAAAGAAAGAAAGAAAGAAAGAACCAGAAACTATTCTTCCTAAAATCCAGAGTCCATGCCTGAAGCTCACGGTGGGGGTGGGGGGGTGGTGAGGGATGGTGGCCACGGGGGGTGGGGATGGTGGCCACGTGATGTGCTGCAATTGTGAAGTCGAGAAAAGGATAAAAGCTGCAATTAGGTGAACTCTCTCCTACCAATTTTAGCAAAAACATCTCAGAGATAGCTATAAATTTTCTGTTTAATATATGTAACTATTGCAGTGAAATCGCCTGTGTTCACTGGGGAAAAATCGGTACAAAGACAATGCTCGTTAGGTGATTTTTATGCTCACCTTAATTGGGCAATCCAGTATTTCCTGAATTCCAAAGTAGCACTAATTTTTCAATATGGATAATTAGGGTACCCAAATATTGCCATGTTTATCATCCCTATGTAACATTTGTGAGCCTCAGACCCCTAGAAATTACCGCGAAAATAAAGAATTAAAGTGATACTCATAATGCCTTAAATTATAATAATAATGAGCCCAACATGCAAAGCATCTCATGCAATAAAGCAGTTCTACATAGCTTTTCTCAATTAAATGTCACAGCAACCCTGTACGAAGTGTATAGGGCAAGGATAGTGTCTCCCCTTTATAATAAAGAAACAGAATTAGAATCTATGTTTCCAAAAAGTCAGGTGAATCACCCTAACTTGAACTTCTTTCTTTTCACCTGTGAGTGTTGGTATCACATCAAGTTTTTTGTTTTGTTTTTTTCTAGTGGAGAAACCTCTTCTTTTGTAACACGACACAGTGTTCAAATTCTTTGCAGGAGAGCAATGCATTCTGAGACGACTGCTATAGGGCAAATAACGCCGTAGGGTTCTTGTAGCACCTCGGTGGGAACGGTGGCCTAGTGCCACAGAGAAGAACACCCGGACAAAGGAGCTGAGCACGTGGCTCAGGTCCCCCCTGGCCTCACATCAATATCAGTGATTCGCTGGCTTTCTGAAACTTTGCTCCTTCTTATTCACAATTGGGATAGTTATTCTGGCTCATCCGTTTGTTGTGCAAAGTAAATGAAATAAAACTCATAGGAACGGATGCATGGCAGGTCCCCTCACAACCAAGAGCATTGCAGCTGCAGGGGAGGGATCTGTCCCAACAAAATCAGATTGTGGGGCTGCGAACCTTTTCTCCAAGTGATGTGTTAGTGTCTCATTACAGCAGTAACAGGGTTTCGCAAACACAAGACAGATTTATTCTCTTATAGACGTGAAAGACAGAAATCCAAAACATATTTTGCTGAGCTAAAATGAAGATGTTGGCCGGGCTGAGATACTTTTGGAGGTTCCAGGGGAGAATCTCTACCCTTGTCTTTTCCCACTTCTAGATGCTACCTCCCTCTTTCCTTATGAGAACCTTGGACCCACCGAGATGTTCGAGATGATCTCTCCGTCTCAAGATCCTTACTCAATCACCCCATCTCAAGATCCTTACTCAATCACATCTGCAATGTTCCTTTCACCATCTGAGGAATCATACTCACAAGTTCCAGAGATGAGGAGATGGGCATCTTTGAAGACCACTATTTTTTTGTAGTAACTAAAAGCCAGCATTAAATGTACTGGTACATAACTACCATGTCTCCTTAGAAAGAGGTATCTTGGGAAAGATTGCAAATCGTTTGGGTGTGGATTGTCATATGTGAACTCAGAATATAAAATGACAGCCGACTCTCAGCCGGCTTTAGTTGGACAGGGCTTTAGTTGCAAAGGTCCCAGGACCCACCTGTACCTTTGACTCTGTTCAGCATTTGCATCATCATTTTGGATAGAAGACCATCGTCGGTTTGTTAGTTATTGTGAAGTTTGGAAGGAGCGTAAATCTCTGCTCATAGGAGGATTTAGGAAGTTCTTCAAAGGCTTAAGTAATAGGATTAACCTAGTGGGATAGAATTCAATATACATTAATGTGAAACCTCACGCGTGGATCTGAAAGAGAATGAAATGTCCACAGGGTGACGGAGATACGCTTCTGCAGCAATGATATCTAAATACAACACTCATACAAACATATCCCCTCAGGCTGCTTGGTCTCCCTCTCTCTCCCTTTCTCTCTAACAAGAATCTCGATGTAATTCAAGACTCGAAACAATCAGTTTTTTAGAACTGGGCATATACCTCTCCTAGTTTTTACCAAGAGATTAACTTAATTCTCACAGAAACGTTGTGTGTTAAACTTCATTCTTTTCATTTTGCAGGTAACCAATTTGCAACTCAGAAATGTAGAGTAAGTTGACATGTCAGGTACCTATCAATTCCTGAACATAACTTGAACTCAGACCTTTCTGACTCCAATGCCCTTCTCCTTCCAAACACGTTTGTTCTGAGCAGTGACTGCTAAAATATCTGTTGCAAATGTATAGTACACAATCAGAAGTATTCAAGTTTTATACATAGGAAAGTATTCCATTACAGGTAAGAAAGTTACCTTTTGGGAATTCAATAGAAGAGTTTTTAGAGCCTGGGTATCTGGTAGAATTTTCCATTATGATAGAAATACGCTCTGCCATTGCTACTCAATATAGCACCCACCTGAAATGTATCTAGAGTGAGATATAAAGTCTATTTTGAAGATTCCCTTCATCTATTCTATAATTCTGTAAGTTCAGGCCACTAGAGGGTGATAGCTGAGGGGAGAAGTGTATGTTAAGGTTCCCTTTCACCAAAAGGAAATCTAGTAAAAACTGGAGCCTGTTGGAGGATGGTTATTTTTTTTTATTGTGACAGCAGAAGACCATCTCCATCTCTGAGTAAAAAGAGAGAAGCATAAGTAGGTAGAGGGCTCAGAAAATGTAGCTCATGGGGTAACAGAGGGTTCCTCTTTTGTTGTTGTCGGTGGTGGTGGTGGTCAATCTCCCGTAATAATCATTCAGGTGGAGTGATTCACCACAAGTTAACTATCGAAAGAAATTGACTCCAAATCATGACAAATCCCAGGCAATTGGAACTATCTATGCAATGATAGTTTGGCCGTATCAGTGTCAAGAGCACTTGGTAAGGTCCCTTTCAATGGGATTCAGAGACTGTCTTCCTAAGATAACATTTCCGAGACACCCAGTCGCCAGGATCCAGACTCTGAAAACAGGATCTTTTGAATTGGGATCTGAGGGCATCTCTAACCTGTTGAAGATAAGCTTGAGCATAAGACATTAAGGACTTACAGAAGTCGGTCATACTAGCCTGAGACAAGGGATCAACAGAAGGTTGTATACCAATAGACATTGGTCTGGCGGTGACTGTCTCGTGTGGACTGACTTTATGTTTCCCAAAGTGGGCACTATGAACAGTCGGCAAGACCAAGGTCAACATCTTAGGCCAAAAGAGTTCAGTGGTTTCAGCAAGTTTAGAAATTATAAGTTTGAGAATCCCGGGGTGCCTGGGTGGCTCCGTCAGTTAAGCGTCTGGCTTTGGCTCAGGTCATGATCTCGTGGTTTGTGAGTTCGAGCCCCGCGTGGGGCTCTGTGCTGACAGCTCGGAGCCTGGAGTCTGCTTCAGATACTGTTTCTCCCCGTCTCTCGGCCTCTCCCCTGCTCATGCTCTGTCTCTCTCTGCCTATCAATAATAAATAAATGTTAAAAAAAAATAGAAGTTTGAGAATCCCATTAGTTCTCTCAGTCTTGCTAAATGATTGAGGGTGACAGGGACAGTGAGAAGTCCAGGAAGTTTGCAAGGCTTTCATTAAGGCTTGTATGGTTTGCCCAGTGAAGTGGGTGCCTCGATCACTGGAGATTGCGGAAGGTACCCCAAGTGAGAAACACATTCTCCAACAATTTCTTTGTCACCATGAGGGCCTCCACCTTGTGACAGGGGATGGCTTCAACCCATCTGAAAACACATCTACAACAGCAAGAACATGTTAACCCATGCTAGGTGACAGTTGAGTGAAATCAAGCTGAGGTGCTCAAAATGTCCAGAAAGAGGCCTGAGGGCTCTGGGGACAAAAATAATTTTCCAGAACTATGGGTCTGATAAATCAGAAATTGCTAGTAGACTGTTTTTACAATTTTGTAGAAGTCTCCCCACCAATGTCTATCCATAAATTTGAGTCATCTTAATTGCACCATGGTGGGTGAAGGGATGGAAAAAACAAAAAAGTTGGGTTTGCCAGGGAGCCAGGAAGAACCAAGTGAGTGGCCATCTTGGGGTTCCCAGAGCCCTGATTATTCATTTAATTTCCAGCCATTGTTTTCCCTCCTTAATTTCTCTGATTCAGGAGCAGACTGTCACCATGTTGCAAGGACATCAGGATGGCAAAAGTCTGGCAACCAGGGGTCAGAAGCGAATGGACTTCATCCGCAGTTGCTACAATCTTTATAGATTCCGTCACTGTTGCCTGTGCGTCAAGGTCAGCCAGGGTGGTTCCCTGATGCTCAGGTTGTCTTTCTAGTGTGATCTTCAGTTTTGATGACAGCAACATCAGAAGGTAAGGGAATGTCAGTAAGAGCATTGCTTACTTGTAGTGCATTTTTTATTGCACAGAGTATATATTGGGGTCAGAGAGGATGCAAAAAAAAAAACCCTTATGTTGTTTCCATAATATCACCAAATCACAGACGATCCCAAAGGCGTACTGGCTGTCAGATAAATGTTAACGGTTTGTCCTGATAACTGGCCTGTCCTGCTAGGGCCCGAAGCTCCTCTTGTTGGGCTGATTTAGCTTATGGGAGATTTCTTTTCTGAGGTAGTTCAGATTGGGTATAACAGCATCACCGGCTTGAAAATTCGTCTTTTCATTTTTACAGTATAATCCATCAATGAACAAAATTAGATCAAGATGAGTCAAAGGTGGGGGTCTTATAAATTAGGAAACAGTGTTATGAAATGAGGCATTATTACCTCACGATCATGGGGCTCACCTTCGTTAGGTAGGGGTAGTAACATAGCAGGATCCAGAACATTGCAATGTTTAAGGTGCAGATTAGATGGGGAATGCAGAAGGATCTCATAGGAGGCTAGTTGGCTTGCAGACAAATGTTGAGTGGATTCAGAGTTAAGGCTTCAGACAGAGTATAAAGCTTGGGAATAAATGTCATGTCCTGGGGTCCAATCTGTTGAGGCTTCCACGACTCTGAAGCTGCAGCTGCATCTGTAGCCTTAAGGCAGCTGGGGTGGACGTGAGCCACAGAGTCAGGCCATATGCAGGAGCAGGCAATAGGTGAATGTCTACTGCCATGTTCCTGACTGAGCCAGCACTCCCAGGGCTTGGTTATCTCTTTCATGCACAAGCAAGGTGAAAGGTTCGAACAGTTAGATGGCTCTGCAGCAGGTGGCTCTTGTAGCACTTGTTTTATTCTTGTTTACTCATGTTTGTTTTTCCAAGGAAAGGATTTGGGATTGAAAATTTTAGTAGGTTCATGGAGGAAAATTAGGAAGCCATTGTCTGCCATCCCCAGCCAGTCCTAGGAATCCATGAGGCTGTTGCTTAGTTGTGGGCCCAGGGAATTCTTGGATTAGCCTAATTCTTTTTGGAGATGGCTGGATTCCTCCAGGGCTTAGACTATGACCCAGCTAATGAACAGTGTCTGGAGATAATTGTAATTTTTCTTAGAGACTTCATGTCCTTCTTCAGATGACTGTTGCAGAAAATAAGCAGATTATTTTACGGATGCCTCTGGAGTAACGGAGCACAGCAAGAGGTCATGTATACATCAGAGAGGGTCAATTTCCTGGAGAATTAGAGGTGCTTCACTCTTGGCAGAGCACCTGGGAAGAATAAGAAGGAGTGTCAGTGAACCCCTGAGGCATGACTGTCTGGAACAGTGCTGATTGATCCAAGTCAAACAAACAGATATTGGCTGTTGGGGTCCACAGGGTTGCTGGAGATGGCTGAACATAGGTCTCTAACAGTGACTGTGATTCTGGAAAAACTTGTAACAGAAGGATGTCTGGGTTTGGAACAACTGGGAAACAGGGAATCATTGTGTGGTCTTCTTAGTGGATCCCAATCCTGGACAAATCTCCAACCTGCCCATTAGCTTTCCAGCCTGTGAGATTGGCCTGTTCCAGGGTGCGGTTCAGGCAGGGGTTAGGCCCCTGGGCATTGCAACCTACCACTGTGGCATGAGGGCTGGTATGGCCTCAGGCTTAATGTACATTGAGGTGATCTAGGTGGAGGCTTACTTGTGTCCACTTGGCATTTTTATAGGCTTTGCACTTTGTATTCTCCCAATGTCTGTTTTGGAGATATCTCTCAGATTGATGGCACCTCGATTAAATCAGGGCTCTTTTGTTGAACTTCTTCCTGTTCTATGTCTAGGACAAACTGCAAGGAACATAAAAGATGAGGTTCAGAAATTCCACGGACAGGCCTGCACTGGAAGCAAAACAGATTAGCTCTTTGTATTTTATTTTATTTTTTTAATTCAAGTTAGTTAACATACCACACAGTATTGGTTTCAGGAGTAGAACCCAGTGATTCATCTCTTATGTATGACATCCAGTGCTCATTCCAACAAGTCCCCTCCTTAATGCCATCACCTATTTAGCCCATCCCCCCACCCACCTCCCCTCCAGCAGCCTTCAGTTTGTGCTCCGTATTTAGGAATCTTTTATGGTGGAGCGTCTGGGTGCCTCAGTTGGTTGGGCATTGGACTTTTGATTTTGGCTCAGGTCGTGATCTCATGGTTTCATAAGTTTGAGCCCCATGATGGGCTCTGTGCTGATAGTGTGGAGCCTGCTGGGGATTGTCTCCCTCCCTCCCTCCCTCCCTCCCTCTCTCTGCCTCCTCTCTCTCTCTCTCTTTCTCTCTCTCTCTCTCTCTTCTCTCTCAAAAAACAAATAAGTAAACTTAAAAAAAAAAAAGAGTCTCTTATGGTTTGTCCCCTTCTGTTTTGATTAGCTCTTTTAATTCAGGAAGGAGCTCTCTGCCAGACTGATTGAGTAGGGCTGTATCACACAGCAAAAAGGGGTGTTTTATAGCAATGAGTCCCAGAGTCCTCACGCTGGCTGAGATAAAAATGATCTCTGAACTTCATCAGATGTACCCAGGGTGGAAACCTTTTTCCTCTGAGAAATGTATCGTTCCACGAGGGGGGTGGGTAGAAAGCATAGCTCCAGTATCAACTAGAGTTTGGTGAGGTTTTCCATCACGATTAATTTTAGTCTCCCTTTGGCTGTTGAGGGGCATTACTGGCAATAGTTTGGCAGAGAAACCCTCGGATCCCTGTCAGCTGTGGGAGGGGCCCCCCTGGGGACCCTTCCTGAAGGTAAATGTGAGGACGCTCCAAAAGAATCCGCATGGGACCCTTGAGGGCAGCCTCTCTCCCAGTGTCCCAGTTGATTAGAGCTCTGACGTTGATCTTTGGAGCAGTATTTTTTTGCAGCCGGCCCCCCTGGCGTTTACGCTGTGGCAGGCCTAGATGATATTTTGGGTCTCTGGCCTGGGGGTTGTCGGAGCTCTAAAGCTACGGGCTTAGCAGACTTGTGTTCGCAGTCTTGCTCAAGGATCCTTTCAAAATGCTCAGCTCTGGTCCCAGATTCAGTCAGGCTGTGGCCTCCCATCCTATTTTCTGCCTTTTGTTCAAGCTACTGCTCTCAGGAGCTAATCCATTTACAAAGAAGGCAGCCAGGGCAGGCCGGGCGACCTTTATTATTGTGTATCACCCTGAACGCTGCGGAAACAGAGTTTCCGAGCGGGCTCCAAAGTCGGCCAGGGGTTCATCTCTCTTCTGTGGGTGCATTCAGGGAATAGACCAGTCATTGTGGGGAAGACTTGAGCAATGGCTCAGGAAAGGTCAGTTGCATTTTCAAGCCCTTCCAGGTCAAGGATCTTGAGTATTCTTTTGGGGGCTTGGCCATTTTGCTTCCTGCACGGGCTTCCCCACATCCTACCAACCTGTGCCCAAGCAGATAAAGACCTAGCATCCCAGGGTCAGAGGCCCCGGCAACGACCCTAAATTCTTCAGAGTCACTTCTGGGGTCCTTCCCTGGTTTAGGAAATTCTTTATAACTATTTTTAGACCAAGGGGTGAAGGATACCTGAGCAGGGCGGTGTACAACCTCAGGAGGTTTTATTTTACACAGTGATTGTCTATCAGCCTCTTCAGAGTGAAAAGGCAATTCAGACAGAAAATTAGTGGACCGTGAGTGCTTAGGAGGTAAAGGATGGGGGGCTGCAGGACAAGAGTCACGTCCCTCTCACCGTCTCTTGTTTTAGGTTCATTTTGCGTCTTTAATTTTTCATTAGCATTTGTAACGAGTAGTTTAATGAAGCTATTTTGGAATCTGGAAGCCCTCTGGAAGCTCCTGTATGCCAATTAGAGGCAGCATTACTTTCTGTCCGTCCAATTTGGGATCGCTTGCTCTCCAGCATATTCCTTACATGAACCGTCTTGTTTAATTGGAACGTTCCCCACAATGGTCATTGTAATCGAGGTTATTCTTAGTAAACTCCTGCCATCTTAAATGGCCACAACTTCCGGGACTAGAGGTGTTAAACGTAAAATAAGCAGGTGTGCCGGAAGGTGGCACGCTCGCCTCCCATGTCATAAAAGACCATTTCTTCTAGGAGGACTTTGGATTTCCTGGAGCCACATTAATGATCGGGATGGGGATGGGGATGGGGTGCGGAGAAAGGACAAACCCGCAAGCCCCAAGGGATGGGGACGGCAGACAGACTCCAAAGAGGATGGAGCCCTGTCCCTAACCTGTTAGGGTTAGCCCTAACCCTAACAGTTCTGAGGGTGGAGCCCAGGGTCAGAGCTAAGGGCAGGGGTTCTGCACCCCGCGAATCACGGTTCAAAAGGCAAGGGGCTCAGCTCTGAGCAGAACTTCCTGCCAGCTGCCTTGGCTCTGAGCAGAATCCCCCGCCAGCTCAAGCTGCAGCTTGTTAAGGAAAGGCAGCTAGACCCAGGGCTCACACTCAAAAGGAACTCTGCAGTGGCCCTCAGACCCTGAGGCCGTCGGCTCCAAGCACGGGGGGGGGGGGGGGGGGGGGACAAGCCCGCGTACCTCATCATCTCCAAATGCCCACTTTGATCCCACTGCTGCCACCGGCATGTTAAAAACCGAAATCCAAGGGAAAATTCAAAATTCAAAGTTTGGCAGATCTCTTTGGCTTGATCAAATGCTTCATGAATCAGGCAGCATCTCATCCAGCACATGCAGAGATACTCCGAGGACCCACATAAAATAGAAGGCGTTTACATACAGGAAGGTGGGGCGAGGAAGTCATTAGCAAAGGAAACAAGAAAGATCCTGGGGGAAAGTAAGAGTTCAGGTGTATGTGGCGGGAGAGAGGAGCGGGAGCTTCTCACTAGCTGAGCTGCGGCGCTTCCCATTGGCTGGACTTGTTGCCAGGCAACAAGAAATTCTCCCTTCCTCCTGCCCTCCTGCCCTACTGCCCAGCAGGGAGATATGCAAGGTGCCTTTCTTTCCTTTTGGGATAATCCATGACCAGTGGGAGGTGTGGGTCCCTCCACAGGCCTTCCGGACTCCAATCTCACCTGGGGTGCCCCTTATCAATTTTTACAAAATCAAATGAAAGACAACGAACTGTTGCTATACACACAAAACTGGATGGATAGGAAAGACGCTAGGTGTGTAAAATTGTCAAAATGACAAAATTATAGTAATGGCAAACTGGTTAGTGGTCGCCAGGGTTCGGAGGGAGACAGAAGATGCCCCACTTTTACGCTCCCACTAACATTACGAGAAACGGCCTAGGGGATATTTGTAGGGGCAATGGGCCCGTTCTGTGCCCTGATTGTGTTGATAGCTACACATATCAATACTGTGGTTAAATTCATGGAAGTATATACCAAACTGGAGGCAAATGATAGAATTTAAAAACTGGTGAAATCTGAATAAGATCTACAGTTACTCAACAGTACTGTCAGTGTCTTCGTTTTAATTATTATACTACAGTTATAGAAAATTAACATTAGGGGAAGCTAGGGTCTGGGAACCATCTGTACTAAGTTGGACACTTTTTTTTTCGTCTAAAAGTACTTCAAAATGCAAGGAAATGCTTTTAAATTATAGTAGCTGTTTGACGTTCAAGCAAAATCTCGATATAACAATCAAAGAAGTGAGAAATGCCTCATACCAATGAAAACCTTCAAATAAGTTTTGGAAAAATATTTCTATTCGGTTACTATCACCTGGTGTCTATGAAAATAACTGTAATCAAAATAAGCCATCACCTGTGAATTTTTCTCTGCATATAACCTGTTCCAAGGTGGACACAGTATTCAGGGTAAATTATTTTTTTAAGAATTTCCTCATGAAAATCTGAAAATATACAAAAAAAAATTGAGACAACCAGACAACTAACACTCAGACACCCCAGCACCTAGATTCTATAATTAATAATTGCATGATTTTGCTTTACTATGATAACTGTTAATCCATTCAGCCCCCTCATCCATTACTATGTCATTTTAAACGTATGTCAACATAACTTCTAGTCATTAGTATACTTTGCCCCTGAAAGCTTCAACATGCATATCATTAGCTAGACTTCAATATTTGTTTGTTACTTGTAGAGTTTCTTTGAGGTAAATTTAGAAACCGTGGGATGCAGAGCATTTGGGTGGCTCAGTTGGTTAAGCATCTGACTCTATATTTTAGCTCAGGCTGTGATCTCATGGCTTGTGAGTTTGAGCCCCACATAGGGCTACATGCTGTCAGTGTGGAGCATGCTTGGGATTCTCTCTCTCTCTCTCTCTCTCTCTGCCCATCCTCACCTCTCTCTCTCTCTCTCCCTCTCTCTGTCAAGGTAAATTTAAAAAAAAAAACTTAAAATATATAATAAACAGTGGGATGCAAAAACCAAAGTATATCATCCATAAGTTTTAACAAAATGCATTTACTGCGGAGCTCATATCTCTATCAAGGTGAATATTGCCCTCCCCTCGCAGTTTCTATGAATATTTTGGACAAGTCTGTGTGGGTAGATGCTTTCATTTCTTATAAACACCCAACAGTAGAACTGCTGGGTCATAATAAGACTATGCTAGAACTTTAAGTGGCTTCATCATTTTTATGCTACTATAACATTTATGAGATTTCCAGTGATGTCTTGTCCGTGCCAATGTTGGCTTTTTTTCTTTATTTTATTTTGTTTTGTTTTATTTTATTTTATTTTATTTTATTTTATGTTATTTTATTGTTTTTTGTTTATTTTATTTTATTTTATTTTATTTTATTTTATTTTATTTTATTTTTATCGTGGAAAGAACACTTGCTATGAGATTTACCCCCTTCAATGTTCACATACAATACATTATTGTTGCCTGTACGTACCACATTGTACGGAAGATCTCTGGAACTTTCCACCTTACCTCACTGAAATGTATGCCTGTTGATGATCAACTCCCCGACTTCTCCTCCCCGCAGCCTTGACAATCATCACTCCACTCTTTGATTCTTTGAACTTCACTGTTTTTGATTCCTCGTATAAGTCGAATCATGCAGTATTGGTTCTTCTGGGACTAGCTTATTTCACGTCCGCTAATGTCCTCAGCATTCATTCAGATTGTCGCGTGTTACAGAACTTCCTGCCTTTTTAGATCTGATAGTGTTCTACTTCAGGCAAGATACATGTTTCTTTTTCCATTCATCCGTAGATCAATATTTAGATTGTTCCCACATTTTGGTTATTGTGAAGAGTACTGCACGAACACGTAGGGCTAATACCACCTTGAGACCCTGTTTTCACTTCTTTCGGATAAATACCCAGAAGTGGAATGGCTGGATCTTCTGGTAGGTTCTCTTTTTGAGGCCCCTCTAAACTGTCTTCCACAGCAGCTGCACCATTTTGTATTTCCAACAGTGTTCGATTTCCAATTTCTCCTCCTCAACCACACTTGCTTTTGGATTTTTGACAACAGCCATCCTGGCAGGTGCGAAATGGTATCTCATGTGGTCTTTGATTTGCATTTCCCTGATGAGTGACACTGAACATTTTTTTCAAATGCCCATTGGCCACTGGATGCCTTCTTTGAGCAATGTTTTGAACATTAGCTATTGTAGGAGATATTGAACGAAATCCCATTGAGTTTTTTTTCTTTAATATGAAATTTATTGTCAGATTTTTTTTCCTTCCCCTCCCCCATGGTCTTCTGTTAAGTTTCTCAGGATCCACATAAGAGTAAAAACATATGGTATCTGTCTCTCTATATATGACTTATTTCACTTAGCATAACACTCTCCAGTTCCATCCACGTTGCTACAAAAGGTCAGATTTCATTCTTTCTCATTGCCAAGTAGCATTCCATTGTATATATAAACCACAACTTGAAATCCCATTGAGTTTTACCCTGCATTTCACTGGTAATTCATAACGGTGAGCATTTTTATGTGCTTATTGGCTATTTGTACCTCTTACTTTGTGATGTGTCGGTTCAAATATTTTGCCCATTTTTATTACAGTTGTTTGCTATTTTGTACTTGAGTTTTAGGACATGGCATTTTCCACATTATATATGATGAATGACCATTTTTTCTCTGTTTTTAATAGAGTGAGGTGCTGTTTCTTTGAAACACTGTAAGACTCTTGAAAAAACTGGGCAACCTATCTTGTCAAATCTCTCCAAGAATCTTCTGATGCTTTTTGGACTGTTGACAGTCTTAAAAAGTAGATTATCTGGGGGCATTTGGATGGCTCAGTTGATTAAGAATCCAACTCTTGATTTTGTCTCAGGTCATGATCTCACAGTTCATGAGATTGAGCCCCGCATTGGGCTCTGCACTCACAGAGAGGAGCTGCTTGGGGTTCTCTTTCTCCCACTTTCTCTGCTTCAAAATAAATAAATCAGTAAGTAGTTAAAAAATAACAGATTACCTGAAATTCACAGTTGTTTTTTTTTGTTGTTGTTGTTGTTTTTTGCAGAAACTAAAGATAAGAGAAACTACAATACACACAACAAAGTTGCAAATCAGGAGGAAATAATAGGGACATCTTGGAGCTTTCTATTCAAACAAAATGAAAGACAGGAAAATAATTCATATGGTGTAAGGAGGAAGCAGGAATGCCCCCTGGAATTGGTATTCCCAAGCTGGCAAACACATATGCCAGCATTCCATCCTAATCACTGTGATCACCCCATTTTACAAAAGAGAAAACTGAGGCACTGAGAGGCCCAGGGACTCACCCAAATTTTAATAATGAAGAGTGGCCAAGTCAGGATTTGGTGCCTGGCTTGTTCCCAGTTCCGCGCCCTTACCACCAACCGTGGGCACATATCCTTGGTTTTCCCAGTACGTATTCTCTTTTTCTGGAAACAACACTGAAGATTTTCTCTAAGGAACAATCTTTGTCTCTACTTTCCAAGAAAGTATCCTGCTGGGGGCCTGGAGGAACTGAGAGCCTGGCCTCACTTCCAAGAACGCTTGTCTCCCTGACCACATTGACTTATTCTGCCATGATTGCATCACACGGCCGAGCAAACGGGCCAGTGACACACTACGGGTGTTTGTTGTATTGGCCGAAGCGAAAGCTCACACCTTTCATTGGGATTGTAGCTGTGACAACTAAGTTCTGGAGTCGCTAGGACCCCATGGAGGAGAAGAGAGAGCTTCAAATGAAGCCAACACTAAGGAAAGAAGAAATACCCAGTGAACAACACATTTCTAAGCACCTGGACCCATGTGGGTCTGGAGCCATTACCCCTGGCCTTTTCAGTATCATGAGCCTGTAAGTTCTGTTTCTCGTAAACCAGTTTGAGTTGATTTTCTCTCACTTTCTGTCACCAGTACTGCCTATTCCACACCTGTGACACCAAGACTGTTCGTATGAGTCACAAACTTTGATAACCTCATTTTTTCTCTTTACCCATGAAGATCAGTGTCATGGAGAACCCTGGAGAACACTGTCCAGCATCCCTGAGAGTCGTCCCAGCCAATGGCGGACGCATTACATCTCGAGTCCAAATTCACTCGATATCCAGGCTGCTATTGTGAGCGGAGTTCCTTTGAGACTTTCTTCTCTGCCAAGAGCAGCACAGACCTAAGGGTCCTCAGCAGAGGGCTCCACAGGAACCACTGCAGGGGGAAGGGGCTCGTCTCATGTCACCAGGGCTATACGGCTACTTGGTGGCATGGCTATGAAGACATCCACCAGTGCTCTGCTCTGGTCACACATGAGGATTGTGTGGTCCTTCAGCAACAATGTAGCTCCAGCCCAGCCATGTCGTCACCCACCTGTGGCCTGTCCACATGGACACCGTGGTCCAGCCCTCCTGCCTGCAAGGGTGTCCTGTGCCCTCTGCACACTCACACACACCCACCTGCCTCTGTGCCCCAGGCATGCTTCCTGCTTCTCAGTGACTGCAGATCAACTCTGACCCCAGGAAACCCATGATGGCTGCCATCCGGCAGGTGCAACGGTAACTTGTCCAGTGAGCTCAGCATCCCAGCCTTGGGGCAGGGTCCTCTGTTGAGTCTGTGTGCCTTGCATGCTCTCCTCCATCCTAAAGTGCCTTCCAGAGTTTCGTATCTTACAGTTACTTTTTGGTTGTATTTTAATAATTAAACTTCAACTGTTTGAATCACCGTGTGCTTTCAGTCTCGTGATGGTAACAGGACTGACACGCAGGGCAGATGACTGGCTGAGGGCTGCTCTCAGGGTGGTAAGGGGCTCCCAGCCGGCATGCAAACTGGGTTTAGGCATTTTCCCTCAGGAGTCATTGCTTGAGACCGTGCCTGCCACGGTGTGCTGGAGGGACAGCTGCAGAGGTTCTGCTCCTTCGGCCTTGAGCCTGGGCCGTCTCCATGGACACAGGAGGTTTGGGATGTGGTTGGTAAAGGGTGGGGTTGGAGGCCAGGGCGGACAAGAAGAGCAAAGGGTCAGGAGACCCATGCTAACAAGTTCATCCATCGCTGCTTTGCTGCCCTGCCCTCAGGGCCAAATGAGGAACGTGCATACCAGGACGAGGGTCCTAGAGTGGGGTGATGAAGTGAATCTTCTAGAACCCAGGGTTCTTCTGATTGTCCTGTGCCTCTGGAGTGGAGTTGAACAGGGGAAAGCAAACCCATGGGGCAAGGCTGGCCTTGAATTGTGGGCCCGCACTTGGGAGCGTGTGGTAGTGAGCCAGCCCTTCCAGACGCCCCTGTTCTGTAAGATAGAAGTGGGCATCCCAGAGCCGTGACTCATTCCTCATTGAGGGAGGATGAACAGAACCCAGAGGAGGGGCTAGATGAAGACAAAATGCCTCTCTGTCACCAAGGTTGTCTCAATTCCCCAAGAAAGGGCCGGATGTGGGTGTGGACCCCACCCAGAAGCACCTGTAGTTGTCTGGAACCCAGCCTATGTGCACCAACAGGTAACGTGGACACAATGCTATTTGAGATTCTGATTTCAGTCACGTAGGAAACTATTTTTGCCCTTTTCAAAAATGTGGACTTTAGAGAACCTGGCCATGCTACTCGCATTGTGAATTGGACAGATTATTCCAGACACTTAGAATCTAGATCTTAATATGAAAATGGAAAACAAAGAAAGCAACTTGTTTTTCCCAAAATGCTCTATTAAAGAAGGCTATTTCTATTCAGGGGCTCTGTCCATTGACATCGGAATGCATCATGTGCCGTATCAGGGCCGTGTTGGTTTGCATTCAGCAAACAGTGACCACACACGTGTCTTGTGCCTCATACTGTGTGAGGCCCTGGGATGCATAAGGGAATAAGCCTCCTTGTCTGGCCTGAAAATCATCTCTTCCAGCCAAAGAGGTGCAAAGAATGCATTGAGACCATTCCAGACATCAATAAGAGAATGCAAAGGGTATAGGGAAGGTGGAGTTGTGAATTCTATACCTAATTGCAATAGATTGGCAGAAAAAGAAAATTTCAGGTAAGCGTTTAAAAAATACAAATTTCAAAATAAAAGTTAAAAATTGAAAATTAAATTAAATTAAATTAAAAATAAATAAAAAATACAAATTTCTGGGGTGCTTGGGTGGCTCAGTCAGTTAAGTGTCCAACTTCAACCCAGGTCATGATCTCACAGTTTCATAGGTTCAAACCCTGCCCCGGGCCCTGTGCTGACAGCACAGAGCCTGCCTCGGATTCTGTCTCCCTCTCTCTCTGCGTCTCTCTCTCCCCAAAATAAATAAACATTTAAAAATAAAAAATAAAAAATAAAAATTTTTGCAACTCAACATCAAAAGACAAATAACCCAGAGGAGCTGAACAGACATTTTTCCAAAAAAGACATCCAGATGGCCAACAGACACATGAAAAGAGGCTCCACATCACTCATCATCAGGGAGATGAGAATCAAAACCACAGTGAGATACCACCTCCCACCTGTCAGAGTGGCTAAAACCAACAACACAAGAAATAACAAATGCTGGTGAGGATGTGGAGAAAAAAGAACTCTCATGCACTGTTGGTGGGAATGCAAACTGGTGCAGCCGCTTTGGAAACCAGAATAGCGCCTCCTCAAAAAGTTAAAAATAGAACTACCCTACAATCCAGGAATACCACTACTGGGTATTTACCCAAAGAAAACAAAAACACTGATTCAAAACAGTATACGCACCCCCATGTTTATGGCAACTATTATTTACAATAGCCAAGATATGGAAACGACTCAATAGGTAAATGGATAAAGAAGAAGGGGCACACGCACACACTCACACACATGCACACACATGTACACACACACACTGGAATATTACTCAGCCATAGAAAAGAATAAGATCTTTCCATTTGCAATTGGAAATTCCATTTCCAATGGCCTGGGAATAGATTATGCTAAATGAAATAAGGCAAACAAAGGCAAATACCATGTGATTTCAGTTACATGTGGGATCTAAAAAGACACACAAATGAACAAACAAAACGCAGAAAACAGGGGCACCTGGTAGCTCAGTCTGTGAAGCGTCCCACTCTTAATTTTGGACTCAGGTCATGATCTCATGGTTCGTGAGTTCGAACCCCACGTTAGGCTCTGCACTGACAGCAAGGAGCCTGCTTGGGATTCTCTCTCTCCCTCTGTCTCTTTATCCCTTCTCTCTCCCTTGTGTGCACTCTCTCTCTCTCTCTCAAAATAAAGAAATAAACTTTAAAAACAAAAAGCAGAAATAGACCCATAAACACAGAGGACAAACTGACGGGCCCAGCGGCAAGCAGGGGATCTGCAAAATGGGTGAAAGGGAGTGAGAGACCAAGGCTTCCGGTCTGGGCATGAACAAGTCCCAGAGACGAAAAGCACAGCGTAGGGAATGTCGTCAATGGTATTTTAAAAGTGATGTAAGGTGACAGACTGGCTACAGCCCTGGCGAGCACAGCATAACACAAGGACTCGTCAAATCACTGTGTCGTGCACCTGAAACTAACGTGACACTGTGTGTCCACAGGCCTTCAATAACAAAGTGTGAATTTTTGCTACTGTACATCCTGCTGGTTAACTTTATGTGGCAACTGGGAGCACATGTTTGGATGATGTTAACATTGGACTCTGTGAACTCAGAGTGAGGAGATCGCCCTGTGTGATGTGGGCAGGCCTCATCAGTCAGCTGAACGTCAGGATAGAACAAAAAGACCGACCTCTCTCGGGAAAGAGGGAAATCTTTTTTTTTTAATTGTTTATGCTAATTTATTTATTTTGGGGGGGGGGAATGCATGAGCAGGGGAGGGGCAGAGAGAGAGGGAGAGAGAGAATCCCAAGCAGGCTCCACACTGTCAGCACAGAGCCCGACGTGGGGCTCGAACCCACGAACCGTGAGATCATGACCTGAGCCAAAATCCAGAGTTGGACGCTTAACCGACTGAGCCCCCCAAGTGCCCCAGAGAAAGAGGGAATTTTGCCAGCAGACAAGCTGCACACTTTATCTGCATGATGAGCTGTCCTGGCTCTTGAGCCTCCTGGCCAAACTACAGACGAGGACTTGCCAGACTCCATAATCACATGAGCCAATTCCTGATAATAAATCCCTTTATGTTATATACGAGCAGACACACACCCTCTCCGTCTCTATTGGCTCTGTCTCCAGAGAACTCTAACACTCATCAGGAAGTGACCAAGGTTCACGTGACGCCTCCCCCCCCTTATCCGCAGCTCCGCTTTCCACGGTTCGAGTTACCCGCAGTCGACCACGGTCTGATCCGTCAACCACAGATGGTCCTCCTTCTGACTTGCCCTCAGGAGGTCACCAGGCTACATCACAACGCCTACATCCCTCATCCTAATCATTTCATGCACGATGTGGGCAGTCTATCATCTCACACCATCACAAGAAGGGCAGGCACAGAACCTTAAGATATTTTGAGAGAGAGACGGAGACCACATTCACGTAACCTTATTACAGGGTGTTGCTATGATGGTTCTATTTTGTTGTTAGTTATTGCTAATCTCTTGCTGACCCATATGTGCCTGACCCATAAATTAAACTTCATCATAGGTGTGTATGCATAGGAAAAATCATAGTACGTATGGGGTTTTGGTACAGTCCATGGTTCCAGGCATCTCCTGGGGGTCTCAGCAGATCCCTTGCGGACACGGGGAACCTGTTTGTTCATAATATGAAACGTATCTTGTGCTTCCCAGTCTGAAACAATTCTGGTACAGAACAAGTCTCATACAGCAATCCGGGAAAGAAAAAAATAAATGAACAAATGGGTACTCGCGTCTCACGGTGCATTCACACAGTGGCTGCCTGCATGCGTTACTGTCGTGTTTAATCTGTTAAAGGCAATATCCAGCCTCTGTATGAAATTATAAATTACCCGAAGGTAGTCCTTTGCCAACATAGCATGAGTAAATGGTGAACAATATGGATAGAAAGGCGGGAGACAAAAAGGCGCATTTTAAAATGCAGTTTATTCTAATGTGATACATCTTTACAAGGATGCTCCTTCACAGGAAACTCCAAGTGATTATAGTGGGGATGTCCTTTTAAGACCAGAAACATTGCAGCGTTTGGTAGGAAAAAGATCCGGCAGCCTTAGCACCATCACCATCCTGTGGATCACATGTTCATTGACCACAAATCGCAGAGAGCCGTGTGCTGAGGGGTATGGTCTGGAATCGGGCGTTCAGGTCGGGCTCAACCACATTCCATCTCTGGATGTGGTCGAGGGTACTTACTTCATTTCTTTTACCCATGATTCTCCCCTAGCAGTACATAAAGGCAATAACAGATATTTTGTTATATGAGGTCTTAAAAGGATTCAGCATGAGCATGCCTTTCAAAACTATAGTGGAAAGAAAAAAAGCATGCAAATTTTAATCATTATTGTCACGAGGTACCTTCGAAGGTCCAACAGTGTTTGGAATATAAATAAGGGTTATAGTTGAAAGTACCAGAGTAGATGTACTGTTCTGGTTTGTCCAGTAAAATCAAATGAGTAATTCATTCATATGAATGAATGATCGTGCAGAGTGGATTGCAGAGGCTGAGAAGTCCCACCTGGACAGGCAGCAAGCCGGAGACCCAACAGGGGTGATGGTATAGCTCCAGTCCAAACGTGAGACAAAGGCAGGATGCCCCAGATCAAACCCAGTCAGGCAGAGACTCTACCTTTTGTTCTATTCGGGCCCTCAGCTGATTAGATGAGGCCCACCACACTGGAGCAGGCATTTGCTTTACTCAGTCTATTGATTCAGACATTAACCTCATCCAGGAACATCCTTGCAGATATACCATGAATCATGTTTCTCCAATGTCTAGGCAGCCCGTGATCCAATCAAAGTGACATGTAAAGTTAACCATCCCAAGGGGTTAGTGCTCTGAGACATACAGACTCCCAGGGATATCTTGAAGTCAACGTATCTACAGAGACAGTTAAGCTCTGTCTTCCTTGACTTGTAGTAGATGCCCTGCCTGTCCTTCCTCTTTTGTCCCATCAGTCTCTGTTTCTCTGCATATGGATAATACTCAGCCCTTCTAATAACCCAGGCCCCAGTTGAGGCTCCACTATATGTTGGCCATAGAAACTCACACAAGTCCCTGAATCGTGTTTTCTCTTCAGAGGGACATGTCTGTGCAAAAAGGTCATTTTGAGAGCCAAGAATAATTCGTAAAATAAGAAGTATGTTTAAAACTACAAAATAGGGGCGCCTGAGTGACTCAGTCATTTAAGTATCCGACTTCAGCTCAGGTCATGACCTCACGGTTCGTGAGTTCGAGCCCTGCGTCAGCCTTTGTGCTGACAGCTCAGAGCCTGGAGGCTGCTTCACATTCTGTGTCTCCCTCTGTCTCTGCCCCTCCCCCACTCATGGTCTCTCTCTCTCTCTCTCTCTCTCTCTCTCTCAACAATAAAAAAAAGTTTGAAAATTTTCAAAAAAATAAAACAAATAAAATAAAAGTATAAAATAAAGCAAAAGGAATGATAATAAAGGATACTATAAAAATAACTAAAATTTTAACATGTTAAAAAAAAAACCTTGAAAGCTCTGATCCAGTGAAAATCCCAGCAAGTTATTTTACAGATATTGACAAACTGATTCTAAAGTTTACATGCAGGCAAAAGACCCAGGATAGCCAGCACAATATTGACAAAGAAAAGCGAAGTGGGAAGACTGGCATTGCCTGACTTCGAGACTTACTGTAAAATTACAATAATCAACACAGTGTGATATTGGTGAAAGAATAGGGAAATAGATCAGTGGCATAGAATAGACCACCCAAAAGTAGATGCCTTCCCACCCCAGGAAATACAGCCAACCGGTCTTTGAAAAAGACAACACAACTTTGAAAAGACAACACAATGGAGCAAAGATGGTCTTTTCCGCAAATGGTCCTGGAACAACGGGACATCCACATGCAAACAAATAAATCTAGACACAGATCCTACACCCTTCACAAGAAATAATTCAAAATGGGTCACAGACCTAAGTGTAAAACACGAAACTCAAAAATGCCCAGAAGTTAACATAACAGAAGCCTAAAGAGCCTTGGGAAGGGCAATCGTTCTTTATCTAAAACATCAAAGATATTATCCACGAAAGAAATCGTTGATAATCTGGACCTTATTAACATTTAAAAATTCTGCTCTGTGAAAGACAATATCAAGAAATACAGAAGATAGTCCACAAACTCGTAGAAAATATTTGCAAAAGACACGTTACAAAAGACCGTTATCCAACATATACAAAGAACTCTTACAACTAAACAACAAGAAAATGAATAAGAGCATTTTTAAAGTGGGCCAAAACCCATAAAAGAAATCTCACCAAAAAAGGTATACAGATGGCAAATACAGATGTGGAAAGATGTTCAACATCATTTGTCAAGAGGGAAATGTAAATTAAGACCGCAGTGAGATGTGACTTCACACCTATTAGAATGGCTGAAATCCAGAACACTCACAACACCCAATGCTGGCGAGGATAGGGAGCAACAGAAACTCTCAGTCGTCGCTGGTGGGAATTCAAGATGGTGCACCACACTGGAAGCCAGTTTGGTGGTCTCCTACAACGCTAATAATACTCTTATCATAGAATCCAGCAATCAAACTCCCTGGTATTTGCTCAAAGGAGTTGAAAACTTATGTCTACAAAAAACCTGCCCATGAGTATTTATAGAAACTTTATTCATAGCTGCCAAAACTTGGTAGCAACTAAAATGTTCTTCAGTAGCTGAGTGCGTAACTAAACTGGTACATCCAAACAGTGGAATGTCACTTGGTGCTAAAAAAAGAGAGAGAAAAAATAAGCTATCAAGCCATCAAAAGATATGAAAGAAACTTAAGTGCATATTACTAAGTAAAAGAAGCCAATTTGAAAAGGCTACATATTGTATGACTTCAACTCTACAACATTCTGGAAAATGGAAAAATTATGGACATTAGAAAGCTCAGTGGTTGCTGCGAGGGGTAGCGTAGGGAGAAGTGAATAGTCAGAGAGGCTTTTTAGGGCAGTGAAAATACTCTGTATGATATTGTAATGATGGATACATGTTGTTATGCTTTTGCCCAAACTCCTAGAATGTACAACACAAAGATTGAGCTCTAAGACAAACTCTGGACTCTGGGTGATCACAATGTGTCAGTGCAGGTTCCACAATCATAACAAATGTACCCCTCCCATGGGGGATGTTCACGGTGGGGGAGGCTGTGCATGTGTGGGGTCAAGGAGTATATGGGAAATCTCTGGACCTTCCCCTCAGTTTTGCTCTCAAAAATAAAATAAGTAAAATAAAACTGCTCTAAAAATAAAATATTACCAAAAAAACCAAAAACCTAAAAGCTCTGTAAAAAATAACACACAAGTAATGCTTAATGCATATCTTACACTTTTGAAATTGACTATCATCCCCAAGGCGCGTGACCCTAATGAGTAAACACAACGAGTTTACCACACTGAGCAAACGACAGCTACACACAACCCAGCGAACAGATTTGTCATTGAGCTAATCAGTCCACTCAAAGGAGCAAATTACCATTTTGCTTCATGTTGCTAATTTTTATGTTGTAGCTCCGAATTAATCCATAACGCCAACAGTAAAGAGGAAACTTTGCCTTAGAATTTTGTTAGACCTAGAAGAATCTACTTCAGCCTCCTAAGGAAGAGTCTCGGTCCCAGACAAATTATTAAGATATTCACAGCAGTTCCGGTGAGGACCACAGCCAATCAGCACACACCGTGCTCACTGTGCCATCCCTGCATCCCTCTGTGAACGTACCAAGAATGCTTGGGATTAACCTAGTTATCTGGATTCTCAAACCATTTCTCTCTTCTTTCAAATTGGAAGCTTCTCTGATTAAAGATGACCTGTCAGAACTGGTGCTCTCTCCTTGCCATCTCCAAGCACTTACTCTCTTCAGGGTCCCTTGAGTCACCTTGAAGACATCTGTGGCTCCAGAATCTAAGTGTGAATCCCTTGTTCAAGGCCAGTCAAGGTGTCTAAGGAGGCGTAAACGGAAGGATGGAGGACAGAAAGATGGAGGATGGAATGACAATAAGATGGATGGATGGATGGATGGATGGATAGGTAGGTGGATGGATGGATAGGTGGGTAGATGGAGGGGAGATAAAGCTATGGTTTGTGAGACTGCAGTTTTGGGGAACCATGGTAGCTCCTGCAAGCATAGTGTTGACCACTTGTAAGGACCAATTACATACAGGGTAATTGTGCTAAGCACCTTTTATTTATTATCTTAAGGAATCGTCACAGGAATCCCATAAAAGAGTTACAATTATTTTCCCTAAACTTGAAAAAGCACAGCCTTTTGGTTATTAAATAAAGGATCTGGACCTTGTATCCTTGTCTGTCTAGCCAGAAAGCCTGTGGTCTTGACCTCATCCCTCTGCAGCCATACAGGATAGATAGAGCCCGTTGGTTACAAGTCAGTTTTTATCTAAGGGCATAAAGCTTTTCTCATCTCTGATTAGTCTATTGTTACTGCCTCGCAAAGGGAGGTTTTGTTTTCTCCCCACATTCGCCCTGCAAAATCCTTCTTTAAACGATGTTTTCACTCAATCTCTTGCTGAGGCTACTTCCCTAGGCTCTGGTGCCAGAGGCTCTGTTGTTTGTAAGTAGTTCTCACTTACAATGAGCCAGATTCTGGGCTGTACAAGCATTAGGCTCATTCGATTCTTCCACCACCCTGATTAGATCGGTGTTATTACCCCCCTCCGTTTACTCAGTGAACAAACAGAAGCTCACATGAGGTTTCTGTCCACAGCATGCACAACTGACGTATCCAAGATTTGATCCCAGGGTTTGTCTTTCCCTAGAGATTATGCCATCAACCCCTGTGCTTGGAAAGAGAGTGACAGTCTAGCTGAGGAGTAAATAAATGTTGCCCCCTGCCAAGAACTGGTCAATTTTTTTGTCTCCAGCACTGGCACATGGAGACAACCCATCCCATTTCTATTGTATAGTAAACTGTCAGAGTTACCAAGACAAGCCATTAGAATCATCCAGTGTATGTTATTTTCCCCCCAGACCAGGCTCATGGAACCATCTTTGTTTCTGGTTGGAATGCCATTTAGATGTTCCCACAGGAGAAGAACACGTGGCCTGGAAAGAATAGGACACAAATGTTCCAACTTAAACACTATGGTAGGAACGTCAGCAGAAGAAAAAATCAGTTTCTTCCACTGTCTCTGATGTTCCTTCCACTGAACACCTTCTTGAAAATATTGCCTCATAAAGAGCCAAGTATGACTTTGTCTTTCTCCTGAAAACCAGTGGAAATTTCTGAGCTACAGACTGGCCATGGGCAATAGGACCTCTCCAATCATTCAATCCCATTATATCCTGCTAACCTTTGGAAGATAATGCTCCAAATATATGTATGTCCTGTCCGTGTTCTCTACACAGAGTGCACATTGAATAAAGCTTCCAAAACTTTCCAAATCTTACATTTTCATTTCTTACTGTTCCTGTGGTCTCTCTGTCAGGGAGTTGTAATGACAGTGGATGATAAAACGCCAGAGGTAAACGATAAAGCAAATAGGCTTTTAATTTGCATTTTTTGGAAGATCACACACAACACACCCAGCGTCCGTGCATCCCAAAATCATCACTGATGGTCTGAATGTGCCAATAATTTATCACCGGCACAGCTCTGCTGCAAAATCTATAAGAGAAATGGAAAATGTATTTTTCTGCTCTGGTAGCAAGAAAATCAATCTATGGCTGCTTGACAGATTCTGATCTTATGATTTAGGTGTCCTTAATCAGAGAAGGCTCATGAAGGGAGAGCAAAGTGCATTGGAATAATAAGGAAGAAACCTAGAGCCACAGAAAAGTTGCTCCAAGCCAAGTTGCCCAGCGCCATCTCTCAGAGCCACCGGGGAGGAAAAAGAGTGACTACATTCAACCCTGAGAACCTGGGGACCAGTCCTCACTCGGGCACCTGCGTCCTCAGCGGGTGACTGCGAGTGCATTGACCACATGCAGCTTCCACGTTGTCTATAAACTCTTGATATTGATTATGACCTCACAGGGCTTTCTGATGATGACACAACACGTCGTAAGTGATTCAGCAATATAACGCGTTCGAGTTTGTGAACGCATCACAATTAGTACACGGCAGCTTCTACATTCCCTCCGCGCCTCAAGGCTTTTCCAGCAATGCTGGCTTCCAGAGCGAACTCCTTCCCTTTGCCTAAGAACATGTTTTTGCTAACCTGGAAACACGGGAGCTGGTCGGTCACCTGCTCTGGAGATATTTGCTCTACTTAGTCTCTATCTGAGGGCTGCTTCTTCCAATTTTCCCTAAGCTGTGACGAGTGCTTAAGCCATAAACACAGAAGGAAGTGAGAAACTTTGTTCCCATAACACTTTTTTTTATTTAAATTCAAGTTAGTTAACATACAGTGGAGTTTTGTCTTCAGGAGTAGAACCCAGGGATTCATCTCTTACCTATGACATCCAGTGCTCATCGTGACAAGTGTCCTCCTTAATGCCCATCCCCCCATTTAACCCATCCCCCCACCCCCCTCCCCTCCAGCAGCCCTCAGTTTGTTCTCCGCATTTAAGAGTCGCTCATGGTTCTATGCTCTGGTGACATGTTGTGGTGGGCAGAGAAACCCAATCGTGGTGTCGCAGAGAAAACCAGGACTCCCCACCGGACACCCTGGCCACACCAAGCACACGCCTTCACCCCTTCACCTCATGTCTGACCTTTCTCCTGCAGCCCGAGCTTGAGATGCAGTACAAAATTCATCAAGTTATTTATAAGGTAAGAACGAGGTAAGACAGTCAAGCATTGCGTGTACATGCTGCACACAGCTGTGCAAATATTAACAAAGAAGCTTTCTGAATCTAACTCAATGCAGAAATTATAATGTTCATCCTTGAATGAGCGAGCACCAGGGAGGTCCCTAAGTACCCTCTTTCCCCGCAAAAGGTGGGGAAAAGCACTTGTATAAAGAAGATATTTGCATACTGTCCACACTGAGGGATAGCTGTGACTGTCAGAATGGCAATAATACTTGGATATTTGCAAAGAGGAATGAAAAATAGATGAAGACAGAGAAGTATTTTTCCCCTTTAAAGAGAAACTTTTTCCGGCAGCTGAAGGCAATGACGGGGAGGGCTCTTTTCAATCTGTGTGTTACCTCTGCTGAGAAGATATCAACCGCCTATCAGAGTCGACCAGAAAAAAAAAAAAAATCAAACCAGGTTCTCTTTGCCTTCAGGGACTGGGCAGAAAGCTGAACTGCACGAAAGGAGCTGCAGTTCAAGAAGTGAGGTCTGTGCAGACACTAGAGGCACAGCCCTGTCCACCGGGCCCCTTTTGGATGGGAGTCCAAGGGCCACCAAAGCTGCCCGTCTCTTTGCAAGGAAAGCAAGAAACTGATGAATAATATTTCATGGCCAGTTGGAACTTAAACACACAAACAATATATTTAAATGTCAATGTAAACCTTAAAAAATAAAACATGAGAGGGGCGCCTGGGGGGCTCAGTCTGTTGAGCGCCCGACTTCGGCTCAGGTCATGATCTCACGGTTTGTGGGTTCGATCGAGCCCCGCATCGGGCTCTGTGCTGATGGCTCAGAGCCCGGAGCCTGCTTCCGATTCTGTGTCTCCCTCTCTCTCTGCCCCTCCCCCGCTCGTGCTCTGTCTCTCTCTCTCTCTGTCTCAAAAATAAAACACGAGAGCAAAACCGATGCATCTGAGGGCCATATTTTTTCTCTGTCTAAACCCTAATGAAGGTAGAGGGTTCAAGGACTCCCAACTTGGAGTTCCACCATTACCTACGCAAGAGAGCAGTAATGACTACGCTGAAGACCAGTCAGCTAATGCAACTTGTATGTGTCTGTAAAGGTATCTACACTTAATCACTTGGCTAATAGCTATTGCACAGTGCATTCGGTTCTTTCCAATGGGTCATTGTGTTGGCTATTCTCTTAAATACGAGTTACTCAACTTCTTCAGCGTAAGGAAAGGGAAGCTTACCAGCATCCCTCGGAACTGAGAGTGGCGTGCCCTGTTGAACCACCAAGGAGAAGGCACAAACGAATGCCTGCATTGTGTGAAGCAGAACTTCCCAGCCACAGAGCGTGTCCATACCACGTACCACGTTCTGAATCAGGCTGGGCTTGTCCTGTGGCCACGAGGAGCAGTGCTGACATTATTGCAAATCCTCCCTTTATACCAGCAGAATTTCCCATGTTACGTAGGTATTGTAGGTACGGTGGTTTGGACCTACGCTCTCCCATGTGGTAGGTACCAGCCACTACCGTTGTGACGATGCCTACCGAGCATTTGCAACGTGTGCCATCCAAATTGAGATGCTCTGTAGTGTTAAATGTGCCTCGGATTTCAGGGGCGCCTGCGGGGAGCGGGGGGCTCAGTCAGTGCAGCGTCTGACTCCTGCTTTTGGCTCAGGTCATGATCTCACGATTCGTGGGTTTGAGCACCGCACCCAACTCTGTGCTGACAGCACTGAGCCCGCTTGGGATTCTCTCTCTTCCTCTCTCTTTGCCCCTCCCCTGCTTGCTCTCTCTTTCTGTCTCTCTCAATATAAACAAAAAAACGCTTTAAAAAAAGTACACCATATTTCAAAGTCTCAGGGTGAGAGAAGAATGTAAAGTAACTTATTAATACTTTTTATATTGATTATATAATAAAATGATAATATTTTGTGTACATTGAGTTCAATAAAACATATTCTTTAAATTTACCTGTTTCTCTTTTGTTTTTTTTTTATTTTTTTTTAACGTTTATTTATTTTTTGAGAGACAGAGACAGAGCCTGAGCTGGGGAGGGGACAGAGAGAGGGGGGGAGTCACAGATTTCAAAGCAGGCTCCAGTCTCCAAGCTGTCAGCACAGAGCCCGACATGGGGCTCGAACTCATGAACCATGAGATCATGACCTGAGCTGAAGTCGGACGCCTAACCGACTGAGCCACCCAGGCGCCCCTCTCTTTTGTTTTTTAACAAGGCTATTAGCAAATTTAGTATGAGTAATGGTCTCTTTATATTTTTATTGGACATGTCTGGTTACACCAAACACTAGAAACACAAAGCAATTGCAGTGCTGACAATCAGAGTAGCAAGCTACAACGGTCATTGCCAACTGCTCCTAAAGGTGAGTACACACTAATGAGACCATCAAAAAGAAATAACGCAGCAGATTAAATGGAGAAGCATGGTTCTGAGCAGGTACCTGAAGACCAACATTTCATGTAATGATCTAAATGTATGTGCATCAGAGCAGTCATAGATAAATAAGGGGCACCTGGGTGGCTTAGTCAGTTGAGCATCTGACTCTTGATCTCGGCTCAGGTCGTGGTCTCACGGTTCATGAGATCGAGCCCCACATCTGGCTCAGCCTGCTTGGGATTCTCACTCCCTCACTCTCTGCCCTTCCCCTAATCGTGCTGTATCTTTCTCTCTCTCTCTCTCTCTCTGTCTCAAAGTAAATAAACTTTTTTTAAAAAAATAGATGAGCAAATCTCAGTAAGAGTAACACAATCAACCTACCAATTAAACTTTTACTGAATTTGTTAGGACATATTTGACTGTTGTTAACAACAACGAATCTTAATTCAACCAGGCTTTCGCAATAAAGATGTTCATTCTGTGTCTTACAGTACGAAGTCCAGAAGAATTGTGTCTGCACTCCGCCATAGTCCTCAGGGTTCTTTGGCTCTGTTTGTACAGGCTATCGGCACAGTCACATCCGACCACGAAAGAAACCTCCAGCTCATACTCCATGGCCAAGGTTGGTTCCTAAATCAAACATTTCAAGAGGCTCTGAGTGAAATTATCATGCCTGGCTTACACCAGACATTTGACCTGTAATAGATTTTCGGGAGTCAAACACACTTTCGCCACTGAGAACCTGAGAAAATGGACCACGTGGTAAATGGCCACCGCATTCTATTGTGACCAGGAGGGCGGTGGACAGGGCAGGACGCAGGACGGGTACGAAACACTGAAACCAAGGAGCACAGACGCTATGTGAGCTTCCTGGATTTTGTCTGAGACCATAAAAGTACAACCTGTCGCTGAAATTAAATCCTGCACGATGTCACCACAGAGCCGTCACTCTGGGTGGTTGCGAAGGAGTTTGTAAATAGAATGAGTGTGTGTGTGTGCGCGTGCACGGGTGCATGCCATTATAGATGTCTACAGAAAACACTTTGCGAGTGATACACGTTCTGAAAACGGATGGTTTGTCTTCATCAGCCTTCCCTAGGAGTCCTATTTTAAAAGATACTGCTTGCTTCTGTTTCCCAAAAACTACATTTGATGTTGGCAACTTGAGCATTTGCTATCATATACTGGAATCACAATCATACATATATATATAACGTTTTATATCACATGTTAAAATATATTTGTACACACACTTGTGTTTGAAACTAATTTTACTCTTTCCCATTTCTGGTTGCTTCTGTTACTCAATTCTGCTTGATCTTCAGCTGTGAAGATTTGACATTGAAAACTGACTTCTTTTTTTCTTATGTAATTTATGTAGGTGGTGAAGATATATACTAGGTATTCTAGTTTTTATAACACACAGTTAATCTTTTGTGCCCCAAATTTCCTGAATTTTCAGATTAAAAGATGACAAAGCATTCCAACCAGGATTTTTAAAAAAATAATGGAAATAAATTTTTAAAACCTAAAATGAAAGGGGTGCCTCGGTGGCTCAGCCGGTTAAGTGTCTGACTCCTGATTTCGGCTCAGGTCATGATCTCATGGTTCATGTGTTCGAGCCCCACGTCGGGCTCTGTGCTGACAATGCTGGGCCTGCTTGGGATTCTCTCTCTCTCTCTCTCTCTCTCTCTGCCCCTTGCTTGTGCGCCCTCTCTCTTTCTCTCTCTCTTGCTCTCAAAAATAAATAAATAAACATTTAGAAAAAAACTAAAATGTTGTTTAAAAATCTGTAATGATAAACTTGCTATAAAAAGAGGATGCAACCGAAGTCAACTGCAAAAGCTTTTTAGTTCATCAAAGGCTATGCCTAATTAACCTCTGTCACGCAGACTGTCAGAAACGGAATCTGATCGCATTTATTCATTGAAAGGCCAGGATTCACCGGCTGCACACCTGATTTCCCTTCCAGGAGTGGGATTCACATCAGGCGTTCCCAGAGGGTGTTAAGTTCCCGACAGAATCGTCAGAGTTCTCCAATCAGAGACTCAATCCTGTCTCAATACACACACGCTATTTTTTATCACTGGGAGTCCGTAAAGCCTCCAAGCAATGCTAAATATAATTAGAAAACGTCCAACAGATTAGCACGTAGATGATTTGTGTGTCAAACTCGACACCATCATGATGAATGCAAAATTACCAACCGGAACATCTGAGAGCTTATTCATAATAGCAACGAAACCTAAAGTCCTTCAGAATAAACTATGGACAAGGTGCGTGAACTGCAAGAAAACACTATGAAAATGTACAGATGGACACAAACAAAGATTTGAGTCACTGGAGACAAAAAGCCTTTTCCTGAATGAAGCCAACAGGCATTGACGTGTATCAAAGTCAAAGCAGAGATTTTAATGAAATACCAGTCAAAACTCCAAAGGAAAAGTGTAGGTAACCTAGCAAACTGATTGTAAAACTCACCCTGGAAGAATAAATAATGACATCATGGAAGATGTTCACTTTAAAGTCACCTGAAGTGACTCATCCAACTACATCCCTAGCTGCACACACGTGGGGCATAAACCGTGGTAGGCCACCGTTATATGCTAATGAAATGTTGAGTATCTTGTGCATTCGTATACTTGGTCATGAACACAATTAACAGTCACGTGCGGCTAAGACATATCAGCGAACAGATCCCAGTGGGGAAATCGGGAGAGATGAACAAATGTTTGGCTGAGATTAATTACTCCAAGGGAAGCCGTGTTGCCTTTCGTGTGTGAGCCCAGTAGCTATGGCTTCCTGCGTGTGTCCTATAATCGGCTACAATAACGGTGAGGTCTCAAACAGATTTATTTTAAGTCTTTCCATTATGACCATATTTAGAACGTGCATTCAATATGTGTAACTCCCTTCTCTATTATAGGCTGAAGCGTATTTTACCCATCTGGCTTGTCTTATGCTCTTTCCCATGGTGGCGGGTGCCGGGCATCCTGTCCTGTTACATATAGTCGGTCCAGCTGAGGACGTGTCCATGTTACGTGTTCTGTAAATTCTGTGTGCTTCGCCCCTTCTGACTCCAGTGCCGTCCAGTGCCCGCCATGCTTGACTCACGTTCTTTTCAGTGTTAGAGCATCTTCCTCCTGCGCTGGTGAGATAGCAGTGATTACCAAGTCTGTGCCCAAACTCTGAGAGTGTAGCCGTGTTCATTCCTTACCCATTTGTTAAGGAAAAAAAAATCCAATATGAAACACAGACGATTCCATTAATGTTTTTAATGTCTGCATTAATTTTATTTTTAACAAGTTTACTTATTTTTTTTGGTTGGGTGGGGAGAGCAGCAGAGACAGAGGAAGAAAGAGAATCCCAGGCAGGCTCCAGACTGTCAGCACAGAGTCAAACGTGGAGCTCGAACTCACGAACCTGTGAGATCACAACCTGAGCCAAAACCAAGAGTCAGACACTTAACTGACTGAGCCACCCAGGAGCCCCTCTCTGCATTAATTTTACATGCTGAAGACCTCACGTTTTAGAAACTCTAAGGTAATTTAAAAAGTTTAAAATTTAAAAAGTTTAAAAGTTGGGTAGGGGCGCCCAAGTGGCTCAGTCGGTTGAGCGACCGACTTCGGCTCAGGTCACGATCTCACGGTTTGTGAGTTCGAGCCCCGCGTCGGGCTCTGTGCTGACAGCTCGGAGCCTGGAGCCTGCTTCGGATTCTGTGTCTCCCTCTCTCTGACCCTCCCCTACCCACACTCTGTCTCTCTCAAAAATAAATAAACATTAATTTTTTTTTAAATATTGGGTAGATAATTGCTTAAGAACACACCAGATAATTACTAAAGTTTCTCTCCTCTCAATGAAACAGGTGTTAATTAACAGATGTGATGTGGATGGTAGGCATGCTCATTCGATCCCTCATTAGACTGTTCTCATGTGCACACATCAGCTTATTCTTAGGAAATCTTATCTCCACCTGCTCAACTGACACAAGGGGAGAAAGAAATAAGAGTTAAAAGTGTGCTGCTTGCTTCATGTCAAGATATTTGAACAAATGGAATAGAGCTCAAAAAATGAAAACTGCTATTTTATACATCGATCACTGAATACGCTTCAAAATATCCATACAGGAAGTTTGCATAATGTAATGACGCGGATGCCCCAAACATAAAATAAAACGCAAACGCAGGATGCAAAATATTGCATCACTTAAATATTAAAGAGTTTTAGTCAATAAAAATCAAACTTCGGGTTTTTAAAAAACTGAAAATAGTTTATTAAATGTAGCAGTTACTTTCACCTTCAGGTAAAGTGATATCATAGAAATTAATGAAACATTAATTTATGAATAATAGGCAGACCAGCTACATTGATAAAAGACCGAAGAGTAAGATACACATAATTCTTGCAATTTTTACCTCCTCAATAACACACTGACGTCTCTAATCCTGTCCATATTCATTATTACTGCTTACTTCCAAGATATCGTCTCCTTTGAACTCCACGAAGGCAGGAAGTCTGTCCATCACAATCACTGCTGTGTCACAACTGTCTGCAAGAATGCCAGGCACATAGCCATGTTCTTGTCAGTATTTGTTGGAGAAATAAATGAGTGAACTTTTGAAAGTCCTAAGTGTTCTCACCGAAGCCAGTCCCTTACTCATGTGATTTGTTTTCATGATGTCGACCAAACTATCTTTCTTGGAAACAGCAACACAGGGGCACCTGGCTGGCTCAGTCGGTTAAGCGTCTGGCTCCTGATTTTGGCTCCGGTCATGATCCCTGAGAAATCAGTCCACCTCGTGCTACAGAAAGTGGTCTGGAGATGAGACCACCTGCGAGATGCACCAGCCTCAGAGCTGGTGAGAAATGTGTAATCTCAGAGCCGCGCTAGCCCCGTGGAATCAGCATCAGGGTTTCACAAGATCCGCAAGGGCTCTGTGTGCACATTGAAGTTTGCATGCTCTGCTCTAGGTGACCCAGATGTGGCTGAAGGAAGGGAGAAACGCATCCTTGTTTAAATAGCGAATAAGGAACTGCGGAGTTAATTTTAAGATTTCCATTTAATTTACATGATTAGGAGGGGATAAAGTGGCCATCAGAATATAAGGATGTAATAGAGGTACAAACTTCCAGATGTAAAATAAGTAAGTCACGGAGATAAAGAGTCGAGTGTAGGGAATATGGTCAGTGATGTAGCCACAACTTGTATGGTGACAGATGGTGACCGCACTATCTTGATGAGCCCCGCGTCAGGTACAGAATTGGCCAATCACTACGCTGTGCACCCGAAACTAACATAACTTTGTATGTCAACCAGACTTCAATAATAAATGTTTAAAAACATAACAGGAGGGGCGCCCGGGTGGCTCAGTCAAACATCCAACTCTTGATTTCAGCCCAGGTCGTGAGCTCATGGTTTGTGAGTTTGGGCCCCGCATCGGGCTCTCTGCTGACAGTGCAGGGCCTGCTTGGGATTCTCTCTCTGTCTCTCTCTCTCTCTCTCTCTCTGCCCCTTGCATTCTCTCTCTCTCTCCAAATAAATAAATAAACATTAAAAAAATAACAGTAATCACCTTATTTAAAAGTGTATTAGTAACAATAAAATAAAATAAAGCCAAAGCTTTAGAAAGAAAGAGGTAAAAAGAAAAAAAGCAATAACATTAAAACATCCCACCTTGTGGGAAGTATTGTGTGACCTTAGATATCTTTATTCTCACTCCAATTGAAGACATAGAACATCAAGTATGTTGTGAAACCATCAGAGGCCGAGTTTTCAACTCATTGGAGTTTTCAAAACTGGAGTTTTCAAACCCATGGGGAGCATCATGAAAATTTGAGCCAGAGGGTATGAAACAAGAAATACAAATGGTGAGGATACACACATCACGTGGGAAAGGGTGTACATCACGTGGGAAAGGGACATCCCACCTGTTTCAGGCTGTTCATACGATACATATGGATGAAGCCAAATGATACAAAATGGTGACAAATTAAAAGATGGCCCAGGGGTGCCTGGGTGGCTCAGTCGGTTGAGCCTCCGACTTCAGCTCAGGTCAGGATCTCACAGTTCGTGAGTTCAAGCCCCGCGACAGACCCTGTGCTGACAGCTCAGAGCCTGGAGCCTGCTTCCGATTCTGTGTCTCCTCCCTCTTTCTCTGCCCTTCCCCTGCTTGCGCTCTGTCTCTGTCAAAAATAAGTAAAAATATTTTTTTTAAAAAAAGGTGGTCAAGCGCATTAAAATAAAAAGCAAAAGTGTATTAACCAAGTAAAAGAACAGGAGTACTGTTTATTTATTGACGATTGGTACAAACCTGCGAGCTAAGTTCTTCATTCTTACAGCCATTCCAGAAGCTCTCCATTCCAAACCTGCACCCCTGCAGCTGACCGTGGCTCCCACATCCCCTCGCACTGCCTGGTGATAACGTTCCCTGGTCAACCCACCCTTCCAGCCCCCAGGACTGCTAGCTCATGACTGTCGCTTCAGATCTCCCACACTCCCTGAGCCCAGCCTCACTCTCTGCTCAGGATGTTGGTCTTCACCTCCCTGGGAAAACAGGAACATTCCAAAGCAAAGCCACGCTACCTTCTGCCTCCAGCCCCTCAAACCATGCCGCCATCTTCCTTCACTGGGCTCAACGTTAATGGCCAGTGATTCCATCTCAGGCTCAAACGTACACACCACCTCTCTACCTGCCAGTCAAGGGCATCTCCTGAAACCTTCCTGTCTAGTTCCAGAATCATCAGTTTTCCAATGCCACTGGATCCCTCACATCAGTGTGCCGTGTATGTCTTTATCCATGCTTTAAAACAATGCCATCCTTCCACGTGCTAACCACTTCTATGCATTTACCGCCAGCTCAGGCTCTCCTCTGACCTCCAGAATCACATGGCCAATGTCAGAGTCAACATCTTACACAGATAGATAAAAGATGCCTCAAAATTTCACACGCCCACAAGTGATCATCTCAATTGATGGCAACTCCCTCCTCCTGGGGGTCCAAGACAAACACCTTGTGGCCATAATTTTCTTCCCTATTAATTTATACCAAAAAATACCCAGTATCAAAAAATATCTAGAACCGAGTTACCCTTCAGTATGCCAGTAGCATATGTCACCTGGAATAATAATACACTTGTCTCTGGAATCATGTCCCTCATGCTTCCCTCACTCACTTCCTCCGGCCCCAAACCACACTCTCTGTCAGCAACAATGCATCAAAAAACATCATGAAAGACGATGTCACGTTACATTAAAATTCCACACAAAACTGCCAGTAGATACCCATTTCTGACCAAGTCAAAACCAAATTATTTGTTTTTATTGAGATGCAGTTGATATATAACATTATATCGGGTTTAGGGGCACAACGTCATGAGTTCATACTGGTATATATGGTGAAATGATCACCACAATAAATCTAATTAACATCCATCACCACAGATAGTTCACTTTCTCTTGTGATGAGAATTTTAAGATGTACTCTCTTAGCACCTTACTTTTAAAAAGCTAAGTTACTTATCAAATTCTCCCAGGTCCCTGATGACTTCGCCTCTCTGCTTCCCCGTGGCCATGCTACCTACCGGTTCTTGGCCTTCCTCTCTGCTCCAGTCCCGACGCTTCTGGATGGGATATGCCAGGCAGGTGCCCAAGCCCAGGCTCTCACTCTTGCCTTTCACCTAGATCTGCTCATAGCTCACCCTCCAAATATATAATAAAACATATTTCCCCAATGAACCCATACTGGTCATCTTGCTAAATGCTAAGCCCATGCTCCTGGGATTCTCCACTCTCAATTGCTGGTTTGGTGGCCCTTGTTCCATAGGACACATCACCTTCAAACCATTTATTCCATTATTTCTCTATTTTGTTAATTACCTTTTATTGCCATGGGAGAATGTAAATCGATTGCAGGCAGAGACTTTTATCTTTTTTATTCGCTTCTGAAGCCCCAGCATTTTCGGATAAAAACAGAGATCTTGGTGCCAGCTCATTCCCACAATAGCAGAGCATGTCCAGACCTACATTGATCCCATTTTCTGTCTCCCGGACCATGTAGGAAACGTGTATTTCCCGCCTTCCTGGCACATAGCTGGGTCATCTCATTGGGTTCTGATCCATGAAATTTGGGCACAAGTGGTGGGTGTGGCTTCCAGACAGACCTGGTCACAGCACCTGACAGATAATAACCGGTGTTCTCTTCTCCCTTATGGAGGTGAATGTTCATGGCATGTGATGAGGGCAGCAGGGGACCCCAGGTCCCTGGGACACAACACAGGGAGTGCAGCCCAGGTGGGCCCCATGACCGTGTCAGACAGGACACAGGTTTGAAAAAAAGGTAATGATGTGATGCCACTGATACTTACATGTGACTTATAACAAATCTCAGTTTAGTACCGCCTGGCTAGTGCACTGCCTCCAGGTATTTATAATCTAGAGAATACGCATCAGCAGAAGGAAAGTGATCACAGATGAATTGCCTTGAAGGCAAAAATGTGATAAGCAGCAAAGAAAGTAATAAACATGTGGGAAAATCCAAGTGAATACTGAGGTATAAAATAGAAAGAAAATAACACTGGAGAATGAAATAAATACTTAAACACTCATAAGATACAATTAAGAGAATAACCTATAATGTGAGGTGCTTTGACAATCTAGGAAGAGCATAAAGGTATCTAAGGCTATTACTAGGTATGAATATTTCATTTCTAAGGTAACCACCAAAAGAATAGTAATGAGGTACACAATGTCCATTTCTAGAAGGGAAACAAAATGATTAAAAATAATAGATCTATAAGAAATCAAACTATAGCTAAAGAAGAAGTAAAAGGATCAATTAATAAGTATAAATCAATATATATCAATATGTAATCATACAAAAGAATTGATCAATAATTTGAATAACTATAAATAGACTAAGTGTTCCAGTTAAAAGATGAAGACTCTCAGGCTAGAGTGACAATAAAATACAACTATGTACAGTTTTCAAGAGATCCGTCCAATACGTGACAGTAGTAATTATGATAACAGGAAACCAAAGAAGCTAATGAAGATACTTTTACTTACTCATCTTCAGTGGGTGAAAGAGATTGTTTTTAAAAAGAAGATGATGGGGTGCCTGGGTGGCTTGGTCAGTTAAGCGTCCGACTTCGGCTCAGGTCATGATCTCACGGTCCGTGAGTTCGAGCCCCGCGTCGGGCTCTGTGCTGACAGCTCAGAGCCTGGAGCCTGTTTCAGATTCTGTGTCTCCCTCTCTGACCCTCCCCCGTTCATGCTCTGTCTCTCTCTGGCTCAAAAATAAATAAACGTTAAAAAAAAATTAAAAAAATAAATTAAAAAAATAAAAAGAAAAAAATAAAAAGAAGATGATGCCATGTCTCTCTCAAGCCAGCCCAGCTGTTCAATCTCAAATAACATATGAGAATAAAGGTAAAAACAAAATGATGGACAAGAATACAGTCTGCTGCCCAACCATATACATTTTAATGCCAGAAAAAACATGACTAGTGGAAAAATGACCACATCCTGCTGATAACATCCAATTTCCTAGAAATTGGGTATATATATCTCTATCTATATATATATATATATGTATATATATATCTCTCGATATATCAATATATATATACATATATACACATATATGTGTACATATATGTATGTATATATATACATATACACATATATGTGTATACATATATATACACATATATGTATATATGTATATATATACATATATATGTATATATATACATATATATGATTGTTACATATATACATATATATGCATATACATATATACATATGTATATGTTACATATATACATATATATGTATATGTATATGTTACATATATTATATGTACATTCATATGTACATATAACATATGTACATATGTATATAGTTACAATATACATATATATGTATATACATATATATAGTTATAATATACATATATATGTATATTGTTACATATATACATATATATACATATTGTTACTTATATATGTATATGTTACATATACATATATACGTATATGTAACATATATGTATATATGTATATAGTTACATATATACATATATATGTTACATATATACACATGTATGTATAATATATACATATATATTACATATATGTATATGTTACATGTGTACATATGTATATATTACATATATGTATATGTTACATATATGCATATATATGTATAATATATACACATATATATTACATATATATATAATTGTTTTTAAAACACCCTTCTAAGGATCTGATATAACAAGTGGACAGAAAGGAAAGATTTTGATGTTTGGAACAAACTTGACCAAGCATCATAAAAAAATAAGTTCAATTATCACAAAATACACATATTTTTTTTTCAAACACACATAAAAAACATGACTGGACAGAAGGCTACACATTTTCTAATTAGATTTCACAGAATTACATACTATAGAATATATCTTCACACAATGCAACTGAAAATCAATAAAAGAAATAACTTGAAGTTCTTATATATGTTTAAAAAACAAAAGTGGCTCAGTTAAGCATCTGACTCTCAGTTTGGGCTCAGATCATGATCTCATGGCTCGTGAGTTCAAGCCCTGTGTCGGGCTCTGTGCTGACAGCGCAGAGGCTGCTTGGGATTCTCTCTCTCCCTCTCTCTCTTCCCCTCCCCCACCCACACACATGCGTGAACACGCTTCCTCTCTCTCTCTCTCAAAATAAATAAACGCTTAAAAAAAAACAGAAGAAAAGAGTAAAACCACACTTCTGGATAACGCAGAGTCAAAGAAGAAACCATGATGGACATTGTAAATTGTCGTGAATTAAAAAGTAGTAAAAATGGTGCATCTCAAGACTGAGTTTACAGCTCATGCTCCAATTAGAAGGCAATTAATAATTTTATGGGACTTTATTAGAAATAATTTTATGGGACTTCATTAGAAAAAATAAAAGAAAAAATTCTATAAATCTTTGAGCTAAGCATCCCTCACAAGAATGTAGGGAAACAAGCACATCTTAAAAATAACAAAACACGGCTAACTAAACAAGGAAGGTATTGTTACAGAGAAGATATTAAGGAAACAGAAAACAAGCATGAAGAGATGATAAATAAAGGCAAAATTGGACTCTCTGAAAAGAGTGTTAACATGCTTTTCTCAGGTTGAGCAGGAAAATGAAAGAGAAGGCAAAAATAGCCAATATAAAGAATGGAAACAAGAAAATCACTGTTTGTCTGCAGATATTACATAGATATTAAAAGGATATTATGACTAATCTTATGCCAGACACTTAAAATTTTATGTGTAATGGAAAAAATGAAAACCGATTCAAGGGGAAACAAGTAACTTGAAAAGGCTTCTAACTGTCAAAGAAATCTAATCAGTAATCAAACATCTTCCCACAAAGAAACTGCCTGGTGTCATTGACAATTAGTACCAGATGTTCAGGAAAGAAATATCCCAACCAATGCCAACTGTTGGAGAAATTTTCTTTATTTTTTAATGTTTATTTATTGAGAGAGAGAGAGAGAAAAAAAAAAAACACAAGTGGTGGAGGGGCGGGAGAGAGGGGGACAGAGGCTCTGAAGCAGGCTCTGTACTGACAGCACAGAGACTGATGTGGGGTTCGAACTCATGAACCATGAGATCACGACCTGAGCCAAAGTCAGACACTTAACTGACGGAGCCACCCAGGTGCCCCTGGAGAATTTTTTTTAAGTAGTTATTTCCCAACAAAAGTGAACTTCAAACTTATCTCATTCAGAAAGATGCATACATTCCAAACAAAACATTAGGAAACTAAATTCAGCAAAACAAAACAAAAACAAAAACAAAGAAATGGCAAACATAAATGACCAAGTTGTATTTGTTTTGGAGAGACAAGCTTCAGCCAACATGAGGAAATTATTTAATCTCATGGATCTTAAGACACAGAGACATCTTAAGAGATAGAAAACATTTGATGAAATTTAATTTCCATTCATAATAAAAATTCTTAGCCAACTAGAAATTGAAGAGTTGCTTCTAAAAAAAGAAAAAGAAAAAAATGCTGAGTCTAGTAACTAACCACCCAACAGAATACAGACCACGATGGAACTTGACTGAGCAGCTTACGAGAGGGTCTCAGAAGCTCTTTGCTGCCAGAGGAGGAGTGAGGGGAGTGTATTGGATAATGCAGCCCAGTAGGGATTGAAAAGTAGCCCTCTGCAGAAGACAGAGCAGTCGTTCATTTGCACACCATCAGTCTGAAAGAATTTCCATTATGAACTTGTCGGTAGGTCCATCATGTCCGGCATACTTGAGTCCCGCACAGTTTATGGTTTTTAAGCAGCTACAGCTGGAAAGAGAGTGCCGGTAAAACAGCTTTCCAGTTTTGCATCTCTGAGACAAGTCGTGCTGCACAGGAGTTTTCCTTTTACGTCTCGGTTCTTTGTGGTGAAAGCTTTGCTTCCGGGGTCTGCAAAAAGACAAGGAAGACTCTGGTCACCACTCCTGACAGCCAGGTGCTAGGGTTGTTAGCAAGCGGGGCACCAGAAAACAGAGAAAGGGAAAAAGGCTTGGAAAGGAAACACACTTTTGCAGGTACACGATTGTAGAATTAGAAAAGTAGTTAGCAAGTTTGCCAAACAGTCCATATAAACAAATCAACGTGGGGGACACCTGAGTGTCTCAGGTTGGTTAAGAGTCTGACTTTGGCTCAGGTCATGATCTCGCGGTTCATGGGTTCGAGCCCTGCGCCAGGCTCTGTACTGACAGCTCGGAGGCTGGAGCCTGCTTCGGATTCTGTGTCTCCCTCTCTCTCTGCCCCTCCCCTGCTCATGCTCTGTCTCTCTCTGTCTCAAAAATAAATAAAAACATTAAAAAAAAATTTTTTTTAAAGTATTTATTGAGGGGCGCCTAGGTGGCTCAGTTGGTTAAGCGTCCGACTTTGGCTCGGGTCATGATCTCGCAGTTTATGAGTTCGAGCCCCACATCGGGCTCTGTGCTGACAGCTCGGAGCCTGAAGCCTGCTTTGGATTCTATGTCTCCCTCTCTCTCTGCCCCTCACCTGATCACGTTCTGTGTCTCTCTGTCTCTCAATAATAAATAAATATTTAAAAAAATTTTAAAGTATTTATTGGTATGACTGAGGTACAAAAAACTGCATGTATTTAATGCATACAACTTGATGAGTTTCAAGATAAATATGAGTGACCTTGAACAACACAGGTTTGAACTATGTAGATCTACTTATGTGTGGATAGTTTTTAATAAATACGGTACAGAATTATAAATGCATTTTCTCTTCCTTGTGGTTTTCTTCATAACATTTCCTTTTCTCTAGTTTACTTTATCACATGAGTATACCATGTAATAGGTATAACATACAAAACGTGTGTTCATCGACTGTTTATGTCATTGGTGAGGCTTCCGGCCAACAGCAGGCTATTAGCAGTTAAGTTTTGGGGAAAGCCAAAAGTCATATACAGGTTTTTGACTGCACAGGGGTTGGCGCCCTCAGCCCCCACATTGTTCAAGGGCCAACCATATACGCACATAAGCCTATCACCACCATCCAAAGGCATTTCTTCACACCTATGAAATTACTTTGAAAAATTAAATAACAGCAGCACCAGAAAAGATGGCATATGCAAGAATAACTCTCATGAGTCCTCTACAGAAAAATCATAAACTACTGAGTGATATTCAAAAAGATGCAAATAAGGGTGCCTGGGTGGCTCAGCTGGTTGAGCGTCCAACTTCAGCTCAGGTCACGATCTCATGGTTTGTGAGTGTGAGACCCACATCAGAATCTCTGCTGTCAGCTCAGAGCCTGGAGCCTGCTTCTGGTCCTCTGTCTCCTTCTCTCTCTGCCCCTCCCCTGCTAATTCTCTCTGTCTCTTTCTCAAAAATAAATATACATTTAAGTAAATAAAACAAAAATAAAAGACATAAATCATTGGAGAGAAAAGCCACACTCATCAGTTGGAGAACCGATGTGTAAAAATGTCCTTTCTCCAGACTTGACTGTGGATTCAGCGCCTGGCTGGTCAGAGCGAGAACACACCTGAACGAGCAGGTGGCAGGCGCGGCAGGGACACACATCAGGGACGTGGAAGTGACAGTCTCCACCATGGCGGCACTTGCTGGAGGCTACCTGGGAAAACCTCTGACCTGCACGTCTCAGCATCCTCATCAGGACACTGGGTAAGGATAACTCCAGGGAATATTTTGAGGATTAAACCAGTTAACGCACGTAAAACGCTAAATGATAGGCAATAGAATAAAATATAAAAGCAGGTCCAAGCGTACATTTGAAGGGAGCGGACAAAAATCAAATTAAAAGTGACTGCTCCCGAAACAAGCTGAAGACCCAGAGGGGGTGCAGGATGCCCAAGTCAGTTACCAGCTGACGGAGTCTCCAAGGTGGGCTGCCCAGGGAGCGTCTTATTCTTTGCACAACGTGAAGCGTCGAAGCAAGCCAGGGTCAGAACGGCCCTGGGAGCAAATTGGCTGATGCGGGGTCTGCATGCGGGACAGGTGGTCCCGACCTTCGTTGGATGCTTCTGCTGCTTGAGGCAAGAGGTAGGGGAGACCAGGGTTCCTTGACAGGGCAGCACTAGTTGGAAAACTTTGGGATATTAAAAAAGAGAGAGAGAGAGAAAGAAAAAAAGGACACCGTAAAGGGACAGGTATGCTTTTCGTAAAACCTGTGACTTCCAGCCTGCGTCCTGAGAGCCGCCAAACCCACTGCTGTGTCCCCCTTGCTGTGACTGCAAGTGGTGTCAGCACGCGGCTGTGACTTCGCCTCCTCTGACAGCTGGGCTCACCTCCAGAGTGGCTCTTTTTTTTTTTTTCAGTGTTTGCTTATTTTTGAGAGAGAGACAGAGACAGAACTTGAGCAGGGAGGGGCAGAGAGAGAGAAGGAGACAGAGCATCCAAAGCAGGCCCTGCACTGAGTGGAAAGCCAGACGTGGGGCTCAAACTCACCCACTGTGAGATCAACCTGAGCCGAAGTTGGATGCTTAACCGACTGAGCCACCCAGGCGCCCCCAGAGAAGCTCTTAAACTGAGGAGCTGGGTCGTCCCCCAGGTCTTTACATTTCAGCTCAACCTGGACGGCACTGATCTTGGCGCCAGTGACCCTTACTGTGGCAGCGATGGGGGTGCCTGCCTGCGAGGCCTGCACGAGACACTCGTGAGTGTTCTCACTGCTGTCGTGATCACGGAGTGTGGCCGAGAACGGAGACCTCACCGGGGCGGACTCAACCGTGGGGTCAGTTCACGGTCATGTCCCCGGGGCCATTTCCGGATGTGCTACCCAGTCCCTAGAATGGGGCCAGATCAGGCGCGGACTCCCTTGGAGGCCACTCTGCTTTCACGGTGTTATAAAGTCACTGCCACCACCCAGCTCGCTCGTCTGCGTCCACATCCTGATCAAATGGCACTGCTGTTACCCTGCATCATAACGCCCGGCACAAAGAGGGGTCGCCAGCCTCTCACGCACACGCAGTCCTCAAAGCTGTAGAAAACACACCAGGACCCGTGCTGGCCAGGTCATGGACTCGGAGATTCAGCCCGCTGTCTGAACACAGACCTGTCCTATGGAATCGGGGCAGGCGCTCTCGGAAGCAGGTTTCAGGGCTGACCTTATGCTTGCTTTTAGCAGCTGGCTCTCATGAAGCTTTGTGAGGACCACTGCCTCCTTCGTGCTGTGTCAATACCTCAATGCGATCGCTGAACTGAGAAAACACAAGGGAGAAAAGACACAGTTAATTCAGCCCCGTGTTGCCTCCATTATTAGCGTGCTCTCGGAGAACAGGCGATTTGGAGGCCGATGTGCCTGTGCTCTCCTTCACGTCCGCTGCCTCATCCTGCCCCCGGGTCTCCTCTGACCTCACCTTGTGTTAAAGATCTGAGTCCTTGTCTTTGACTCTTTTCAGAAGGAGACAGTATGTTCTGCGCTCGCAGGACCTGCACAGCCTCCGGCACACGGAAGATGCTCGGTTAATGTTATTTGAAAGAGTAAGTGACAAGGACGAGCTGACACACACATCAGAGAAGAGGAGATCTTTCTGAAGGAGCTGTCTGCCCAGAGCCACGCTCTCCCTGAGGCACCTGCCGGTTCTGGACAGAAGAGGGTCACACGCGAGCAGGGCAGAGAGGCTCAGGGAGGGAGAGGGGAGTGGAAACCAGAGAAGACGGAGCGGTCCCTGGAGGCTGGAGGGCGACACCGACACTCAGTGGGGCTCACACATTGACCCCCCCCCCAAGGATATCTGCTGAGCTCTGGGTGGAGCTAGAGGTGGGCATCTGTGCAGAAAGCACTGACTTAGAAAGTGAAATCTGTGGGCGCATCGTTGCGCTCAGGAAAAGCTAAGGGGATGCCCTTCAGACATCGCCACATTTCCCTAAGGAAATTTAAATTAAAACATACAGAACTACACGCAAATTTGTTTATCATGGAATTTTTTCTGCTATAAAAAGCCTGGGTAATGTGGAAATACCCAATAATTGTTACATTAAGATATATCTAAAACATTCCGCAGCTATTACCCAAAAATATGGAATATGTAAAACACTCTAGACAGAGAAATGCTAAACGAGCATTAAAGGAAACTAATGGTTCCATTTTCAGAAAATAAAGGCAATCTTCATTTGGAATAAAATGTAAGCTAAACCTTCAGTCCTAGAGAAGAGGGAAATGAAGAGCCTAAAGATGTTTACATTCAGGGAGTCCAAAGAAAACAGAAGAGAACAGAAGAGTTAAAGTACACCAGCAAGTAAGCTTTTCAGCACAAAATATAATCGAGACGAAAGAGAGAGAACCCACCATTGGAAACACGGGCCAGGAGGAGATTTGAAAAAAGGAAACCAGACAGCACCCTGTACAAAGACATCACCCTGTACAAGGATGATTTCCTGTATAATAACATCACCCCGTACGAGGACATCACCCTGTACAAGGACATCACTCTGTATAAGAACATCATTCTGTGCAAGGAGAACTTCCTATACAATGAAATCATCCTGTACAATGATATCACCCTGTACAAGGACATCACCCCATACCACAAAAGGACATCACCCTATAGGAGGACATCACCTCGTACAAGCACATTAACCCATATGAGGACATCACCCTGTACAAAGATGACTTCCTGTACAGTGAAATCATCCTGCATAATGATATCACCCTATACAATGACCTCACCCCATATGAGGACATCACCCTATACAAAGACATCATCCTGTACAAGGACATTACCCTGTACAAGGATATCACTCTGTACAAGAATTTCATCCTGTGCAAGGAGAACTTCCTATACAATGAAATCATCCTGTACAACGATATCACCCTGTACAAGGACATCACCCCATACAAGAACTACACTCTGTATAAGGTAGCAATATCCCCAAATTGATGTATACATTCAATATGGTCCCATTGAAATCCTTCTTAATTTTAGAAAAATGGCATTCTGATTTCATCATGTGTTTAGGGATGTAAATGACCTAACAATCTTTTTTTTTAAAAAAACAAGAATAAATTTGGAGAACTTACACTGCATGATATCGAGAATTATTACAAAATATTTTAAGAAGCAGCTTTCAAGAGTTGTCCGCTTATTTTGGTTTTATAGGGAATTTTTTTTAAGTTTATTTATTTATTTTGAGACAGAGACAACATGAGCAGGGGAAGGGGCAGAGAGAGAGAGAGAGAGAGAGAGAGAGAGAGAATCCCAAGCAGGCTCCCCGCTGCCAGTGGAGAGCCTGACACGGGGCTCGATTACACGAACCATGAGATCATGACCTGAGCTAAAATCAAGAGTCAGATGCTTAACCAACTGAGCCACTCAGGCACCCCAGGAATTGTTTTATATATATGACAAAAATGATCATTTTCCTGCTATATAAAAAGTTTTAGACCAAAGAAAAAGAAAGCAGTCTCAATAAATGCCCTACCCTAACATCAATATTGGACAACACATTCACAAAAAGGGTTATTCACATGGTAGGTCAGTCTTACTTATGGGTCTAATTACTATGACAGAAAGAAAAATACTCACCTCCAAAATTTCCCCTTCTTATTCCCAGGGCCTGTGAATGATGTCACCTTGCACAACAAGGGCCACTTGCGGGTGTGTGGTTCAGTTGGGGATCTTGAGCTACACAGATCATCCTGGGTCATCCAGGTGGGTGGTCAGCGTCTTTAGGAAGGAAGCCGAGGGCAGGAGACATGTGATCGGGGAGGCTGCGGGCACCGAAGTAGCTGGAAAAGGCCAGGAAACCTATCTTTGCCCAGAGCCTTCCTGGAGGAGCTTAGAGGGGGGACCCGTGTACCACCAAAGTCTAGGAGAATAAATATGCGTTGCCCTCATCCACTAAGTAATTTGTTACAGCAACGACAGGAAAGAACACACAGGCTAAAATCAAAATTAAATGCGGGCAAATCAAATCTCATAGACTATTTAAGGTCAGCTCCCCAGAAGCAGTCATATGCAGATTGCAGATTCTGAGGCAGCTGATTTCTTCAGAAAATTCTCCCAGGGAAAACAGGTGAGAGAGGAGAGCAGGGGAGGGACATGACGCAGACAGTCCCAGGGGTCGGGGCTTCCCCTGATCCTGAAGGGAGACCCCAGAGCTGGATGCTTTGCTCTTTAGGCGCCCACCACCAGCCGCTCTGGGAAATGTCGCATCGCAGGCACTCTGTTCTCCGTGGATCTGCAAAGTGGCTCCAGGAGGTTCAAGCAGCCCGGAGTAAGTCCTGCATGTAGGCTGTTCAGAAGCGGGTGGGGAGTGAACAGAGCCTGAAACGGAGACGTCCCGGGGGATCCGGACAGAGCACGGGCAGGGGGTTCAAGTGCACCTGATATACGGCACGCGTGATCATTTAGGGCATAACTCCGGCATTCCCTGACAGTTTTCAATTAAGAAATCTATTGATATAATCCCATGGATCAAGAGGCAAAGAGAAAGGGGACGAGCATCTCATGGACACTGGAAAGGCGGGCATTCGTTCCTGCTGAAACTTCTTAACGAGGCACATCCATTTCAAAACTCACATTCGAGTTTAACGCTTCTGCTTGGTGCCCCAGTCCTACCTGCCATCACCCAGACTACACGTGCACACATCCTTGCAGCCACGCATTTTTAGAAGGGCGGCGTAGATTCACCAAAGGAAATTTAGAATAGTGATAACAGAACTTCCTTTGCTGGTCAGGATTTTTTTTTTACACTGAAATAAATGTCAGAAATTCTTTTGGGCAAACTTGCAAGAAGCAAATTGGTTTTTACTCCACCGAGAGAGCCTTGCCCATTACTTTCAAGACCAAAATGAGGGGCGCCTGGGTGGCTCAGTCAGTTAAGCATCTGACCTTGGCTCGGGTCACGATCTCGCGGTTCATGAGTTCGAGCCCCACCTCTCAGCGCAGAACCCGCTTCGGATCCTCTGTCCCCCTTTCTCTCTGCCTTTCCCACGCACTCACTCTCTTCCCTGCACCTTCGTTTCTTCTTTGACAAAGTCATTGTGTAGGTTCATTTGTGGAACAAACGTATCATCGGATGCTTACTGTAAGCCTGGTCCTAAAAGAGGTGAGAGGGTCCACAGACACGTGAACTGCACACGACCTTGAACCTCTCACAGGTCTGACACCATCACTGTCGTGAAACATGCTGCTTCTGAGCGCCTAGCTGTTATCTTCCGTAGGATGCCACTGACTTGATTTCTTCCTCCCAGTGCTGAACCTTTTCTAGATCTAGGTGATCAAACAAGTATTCTGCAGCTGTGCACAGAAAGCACTATTGTGATCATCACTGATGCATCTGGAGTTCACAATGGGCATGTGTGCGTGCGTGCACGTGCGTGTGTACGTGTGTGTGTGTGTGTGTGTGAGAGAGATCTGAGGCACCAGTTTGAGAAGGAGACCTTGGAAAAGATCTCTAGAGCTTTGCCACACCATTAAATGCAAAGAAGAAATCTTGTAAAATACAATTTTTGTCCTCTGTCATGGATTGTGATTTAGGTCCGCAATGTTTCTTTCAAAGCAGACGTGAGGAAAGACGTTCCATTTTGTTGCAAATATTGGAGATAAATACCTCCTAAAGTAACAGTCCATCCCCATGTCCTATTGTCTTAAAAGGACCACCTTGCTGTGTTTTTTTCCTTTTTGTTTTTTTAGTTTATTTTTATTTATTTTGAGAGAGACAGAGACAGTGTGAATGGGGGAGGGACAAAGAGAGAGAGAGAGAGGGAGAGAGAAAATCCCAAGTAGACTCCACACCGTCAACACAGAACCCAATGTGGGGTTCAAACCCACAAAACCATGAGATCGTGACCCGAGCCAAAACCAAGAGTCAGAGGCTTAACCAACTGAGCCCCCAGGTGCCCCTCTTCACTGTGGCTGTGGCCCGAGAGCACTGTTTTGACTTTAAGGGTCGCCTTCCTGTGTGCAGACGCGAGGGAGGGAGCCGGCATTGCGGGGTTGGTCCCGGGGGTTGTTTTCTGCTCTCTGCTGGTCTGCAGTATGGCCAAACTTGGAAAAACCTTGAACCTCTTAGTTGACTGAAAAGCAAACTGCTCTCAGTTGGATATGCAATGGAAAGCACGATTTTCTGGCTATATTTAAAAATTGTTTGACTATACAGACCACTTAAAACAGGGATGGTCAACACAGGCTTTTGACTGCCTGGAAGTTACCTAAGCTCACAGTGTGTCAGCCTCCTTCTCCTCCCCTAAGATGGAAATCATACTAGCAAGGACCTCAGGGGGCCACCGTGAGAATTAAATTAAACTCGTACCTGTAAAGGGCTTGGAACAATGCCAGGCACATGGCAAATTCTACAGATGTGTGTGTTTAATTAAAAAGTGATAAATATCCTAACCAGTAAATTAAAGGACCATAAATTAATAATCAATAAAACATTCATTTCAAAGTAACACATATCCTATTTTTTTATCTTTATCATTTTTTTTTTAATTCTCAAGTTGGTTAACGTACAGTGTAGCCTTGGCTTCAGGAGTAGAACCCAGGGATTCATCTCTTACATAGGACACCCAGTGCTCATCCCATAAAGTGCCCTGCTTAATTTCCATCCCCCATTTAAACCCCCCCCACCCCCCCCCAACCCCCGTCAACCCTCAGTTTGCTCTGTGTTTAAGAGTTGCTTCTGGTTTGCCTCCCTCTCTGTTTGTATCTTATTTTTCCTTCCCTTCTCTTATGTTCATCTGCTGTGTTCTCAAATTCAACATGTGAGTGAAATCCTATGGTATCTGCCTTTCTCTGACTTATTTCACTTAGCGTAATACCCTCTAGTTCCTTCCACGTAGTTGCAAATGGCAAGATTTCATTCTTTTCCATCACCAAATAGGATTCCATTGTATAGATAAATACCACATCTTCTTTATCCAACCATCAGTCGATGGGTATTTGGGCTGTTTTCATAATTTAGCTATTGTCGACCACGCTGCTATAAATATTGGAGTCGATGTGCCCCTTTGAATCAGCACTCCTGTATCCTTTGGATAAATTCCTAGTAGTGCAACCGCCTATTTTTTAAAGTTCTCTATTACTGAAAGCATATGGTTTACAGGACAGAGGAGAAATGACTTTACGTTGCGTCTGGCATAATTAAATTCAGGGTAAATATTAATATCTCCATTCGGTTAGTCATTTTAGCCTTTATCAATACAATAAGATCCCAGACTCAAGGAGACTGTGGTCACCCAGGAGGACGGCACCCCAGAACTGGAAGTGGTCTCTGGTTGTACAAGTGACAATAAATGTAGAACCTGGCTTTGACATCAGAGGAAGGAGAGGTCGAGAATATTTCACAGATCTGAAGTCTCCAGGCTTTTGCGTTACGGGAGAAAGAATTTATCAGATCAAGAAGCTGAGAATTTGTTTTTGAGTCAGAATCAGAGAAGAGGTCACAGAGAAGAGAATTATAAAATAAGGCGGGGCTCCCATTTCTTTGGCAGGAGGGGGCAAGAAAAGGAAAAGCTCCGAAGCCACACTCAAGTTTCTGCTTTATCACATGAGAACAGGAAGGGCCATTTACGTTCCAACCAGTCAGCGGAGGTCTTTAGTTCTGTGCTGTTTGTGTTTTTATCTTATTCCAAGCTGACAACACTCCATTGACTTGAAATTCCCTCTTTTCAAAATAAGAACCAAGGATTCTGAATTCTAAGTCACCAAACAATGTTTCTATGACACTTTTTTAGACACGTAGGATGTTGGCGCCTCAGACTCTGGAATTAGTTCACTCACTGAGCAAGCAGTTGACCCAAGGAGATAAAGGACATTGCTTAGATACACACAGCCACACATGGCAGAGCCAGGGCCAGACATATGCCCTTTAACAACATCCATTACACTACACGACCTTCCAAAATGGGGATCCCCACCATTCCTTCCCCAGGCTTGCATATGCATGATTCGAGGGATGAATGCATCCTCCATCAGTTCTCTAAAGACACCCCAGAGTCACATCTCACTTTGCTGACCTCACTCATTAATCATAGGAAACCAACGTGGTACACTCCCGGCACATATTTCTTACAGTCTGGCCATTTCATTCGTCACCAAGGAATTTAGAATAAAATTAGGCAGTGTGCTCCGCAAGTATGGGCCCCTGCTCATCGGCTCTGAGCCCCGGAACCGGAAGTTGCCATTGGAAAAAAGACATCAGTGCCAGTGGACAGAACAGTGAAGACGTTGAGGGGCAGCAGTCTTTGAGAGATTGCTTATATAGAGAGGAAAAAGATAAAGAGTATACAAAGGCTACCTGTGGTCTGGAGAATTCTAAAACAGTCCCTAAAATTCCTGCCCCCATCCTCTATACATTCTTTATAATCTCCTCATCTTGAGTGTGGGCAAGACCTTCAAATATGATGGAATCCAGGTTGCATTATATGGCAAAGCTGAAAAGATTTTGCAGATGTAATCGAGGTCCCAAATCAGTTGATCTTTAGTTGATCAAGTGGGATCAGTGGGAGACCACTCTGGATGGATCTGTGAGCAAGACCTTCAAATATGATGGAATCCAGGTTCATTATATGGCAAAGGTGAAGAGATTTTGTAGATGTAATCAAGGTCCCAAATCAGTTGATGAGTGGGAGACCACTTTGAGTGGCTCTGATTCGCTCAGATGAAAGTCCCTAAAAGAGATACCACGTTATTCCTAAAAGGAGAAAACCTCTCCCACTGGCCTTGACGAAGCAAGACACCAGGGGTTCTGCAGCTGCAAGAAAGTGAATCCTACCAATCACCCGGCAAAGCTCAGGAGAGGATCTGTCTCCAGTCGAGCTCCTGATGTGAACACGGCCCAGCCCACCATGACTGCAGCTTTGTTAGAAGCTGAATGGAAGACCCAGCTTGGTTGGGCCTGGATTCCAGCCCTGCCACAACCATGATACAGTGAGTGCATGTTCTTTCAAGCCCTTAGCTTGTGGCCCAGCTGTACAAAATGAATGCAGTGTCCACAAAGGCGCATACTGGGGAGGACATTGGCCTGGAGTAGACAGCACCCCTGCACGGCATCAGTCCCTCCTCTACATTCTGCAAGTTTAATGGGGAAAACGTGAAATGTGGTGGCCATTTGGTGTACCACTTCGATCTGTGGCCCCCGTTTCTACCATTCTCATTTTGCAATTTAAGGACTTGAGCCCTAAAATTACATTTTCCAAGCTCCGTTTTCCACTGGCTTTCAGGCAGGTTTCATCAGTGGAGACTGGGATGGGAGTCCATGGGGGCAAGAGGAGCAGAGGGTCAAGTCTGTTGCTACCCTCCCCCTGCTTTGCACGGCTCTCCCAAGTACCTCTGTGGCTCTTCTGTGGTTTAATATCTTCCTGGGATGTCTCTCCTGACACTGTCTCCTTTCTTCCAGACAGCCTTCCTTGAACCCCAGCTCCCACAAAGCATCCCTACCCCTCAAGCTTCCCTCAGTTGGCCCCAGCCCCTGAAGTCTCATACAACTGCTTCTTTATGTGACCTTCCAGCCCTAGGAGTGGTCATAGTTTCGTGTTATTGTTTGTAAATGGTTAATCTGTTCAACTGTTCATCTCTGGGCTTCCCTGTTTCCCATTTTTATCTTTTTAACTTGCTAAGCAGCTCCTCATATTAGGTACCCTCTCTTAGAACTCCTGGCATGGATTCACTGTCCTCGCTAGACCTTGGCCAACATAGTCTGGACACTGGGAGTCATCTCAGGAAAGAGACCTTGAAGGTGAGATTTTGAGATTTGGTGGCTTCATAGTTGTAACTAGTGATGACCTCATCGCTGGAAAATGAGATGCCTGAAATCGGTGGTATCACAATTATTCAAACAATTAACCATGCAAGCTTGAGATAAAGTACCAGTCAACGCCAAGGCTTTGGGAATCAGGTGGCTTACTTCGTTTCAATAATTAGGTAGCTGTAATGACACCACGAGGACTAAGGGTGTAGACTGATTTCTTCCCACTGCACTGGAGAGGTTTCATTTTAAAAAAATAATAAGCTCAGGATTTTAAACTCTTAGTTCTAATCACCATCAGAAGAACAAGATCTCCCATGGTGGCCTTCAAAGAATCGCAGTATTTTCCAAGTGTCAGAATAAACTGAGGCATTTGGGGGGAACAAGTGGTAACATGAGAAATGGATGGGCAATTGGGATGGCATTGGATGGATCAGAGAGTCCCGAGCCCTCAAATGTCCCTGGGCCACCTTGCCGATGGGAGCAACCTCACCTCCTTGGTCCAGAGACTGGCTTGCTTTTGCTTACAATGTTCAGGTAACAACATCCCCTGAGGAAATTGCCTCCCAAGGAGGTCCTTATTCTCCTCCTCATTTGCCCTCACCATGTCTCATATCCCCAACTCGCAACAAGAATTAGACACCAGCATGCTTCAGGGGACATGTATGAAGTCTAATAAGGAAGGAGATGGGTAAGGCCACGTGGGACACTCTAAGGGCATGGGACAGAGAATCATGTGAACTCTAGATCTGGCTGAATTGGTCAATACGGATACCCTTTCTCAAGACTCAGAATCTAACGTGCTAGTTGAGATTAGAAGTACGATAAAACCTTAGATTGTGAGTAACTTGTTCTGCGAGTGTTCCGCAAGACCGGCAAACCTTCTAGTAAATTTTAACTTGATAAACAAACGAAGTCTTGCAATACGAGTTGTACGTGATGCCAAATGTCATGTGATCACAATGGAGCCAATGGTTCTTGAAATTCTCTTTGATATACGAGTGCTTTGAATGACAAGCGCATTTCCAGAACGAATTATGCTTTCACGCCAAGGTTTTACTGTATTTCTAAGACTTTGCTTGGTTAGTTAACTGAACACTTGGCACAACAATAGCTTATACTCAGTAAAGTAGCAACATCAGAAATTCTGTGGGACAGCGTCTAGGAAGAATCAAAAAGGTTTGTGGATATTGGAATGTCAGGCTGCATAAAGTATGAACATCACCTACATCCCTGGGGTACCCGGGGATATGCCCTTTACAGGGGCATTGTGAGACCCTTCGGTGGGGGTACACTGCATGCTTCAGCCTCCTGCAAGGGAAGTTCTCAGTACGAAGGACAGTGGGAGAGTATTAACTGCGTCTTTTAATATCTGTATTGGGATGTTTGGCTTCCGCGGCCTTGCTGACCTTGGAGGGACCGCCCCTCCTGGGGTTAGCCAATTCCTAGAGATAAACACTCCAGGCCACTTACACCTGCCCTGATCACCCCAGGGCCAGGTCAGACAACTGCAGTCAGCCCTATGCCCCAAAGCTCACTGAATTTCTTTCAACTGGCCAATATTAAGCCCGCTGACCCTGCCTCTGCTGTTTCTCCCAGCAGCAACCACGGTATAAAGGTCCTTGTCTACAGTTCACTTCCCCCCTGCCTCCTGACAGACCCCAGTGTTTCCCTGTGCCTTTGACCATGGCATGCCACGCACCCTCCTCTTGGGAATTGTGAGCAGTAAACTATGTCCATGATAGCAATCATCTCCTGATCTGTTGGCCTGACTAGAAGTCAGATGCTAGGGGGGTCTGGCTGGCTCAGTCCGCGAGGCGTCCAACTCTCGGTTTGGGCTCAGGTCATGATCTCACGGTTCTTGGGTTCGTGCCCCACATCAGGCTCTGTGTTGATGGTTCAGAGCCTACTTGGGATTTTCCTCTCCTCTCTCTCTGCCCCTCCTGCACATGCCCTCTCTCTCTCTCTCTCTAAAAATAAAAAACCAAAAACTAAAAGTCAGATGCTATTTTCATGTGCTTTATGAAAACAGAGAGGCTGTCACAGTACTGTGCTCTTTGACTTAAAGCTAATGGTAGAAAAATAAAATAAAAATTTAAAAAGCTAACAGTAGGATGTTAGCCTTGCAAGGCCAGGTGGCAGTATTTAGCCACCTGAGGCAAAGTGGGCACTATTTCCAGAATAAGCAGCAGGAATGAGGAAGCAGTGAAGGCAGTTTGGGTCACAGGACTCTGTCTGGGAGCCCGTTGTCCACTGCGGTCCCCATGATGAAATGTGCGGACAGCCCACTGCCATTTACCAGATGTCTGTGACGGAGGAAACGAGAAAACCTCTACATTCGATGGGCAATGAACACCCTAAAAGTGCCTACGTCTCCACAGCGGAAGCTGAGCTCGGCGTCTTTTCCACCTCACAGACCCGAGTCAGTTGCCAAACCCGGAGTTCCTTGATCCAAATGGAGACCAGTCGTCCTTGAGGAATGTCCCCGCAGCACTGTCATAGACACAGCATGTGAGTATCCCTCTGTTCTTTCCTCCAGGTGACCTGAAACTATGTACCAGGGTGACAGTGCTCAGGAGGGACAGAGCAGTACTGGACTTTCAGAGGGTTTTGAGATAGAGGCTTCTGGTTAATGCTGATACCTGGGGTCCAGAAATATCCCATCCACTCTTGGCGTGTATGACGGCACAGGAGTTCAGAAGATGAGTGGATTTGTGACCCAAGACTCTCTTACAAAGGCCCGATGCCAGTGAATACACACACACACACACAAATATATACACATGCAAACACATACACATGTATATATGCACATGCACACATATGCATACACACAAATCTATATACATGCAAATACACATACATACACATATATACACAAACATATACACACGCAAACACATATATACACATGCACCCATGTGCATACACCCACATATATACACATGCATACAGACACACACACACACAGAGGCTTATTACGACGAACTGACTTTTGCAATTGTGAAATTACGAGACTGGCTAAGAGTCCAAAGTCTGTGGGCTGAGCGATTGGAAAGGGGAGACTGAAAGCTGATGACATTCTTTAAAAAAATATTTTTTAATGTTTATTTTTGAGAGAGAGAGAGAGAGAGAGAGAGAGAGAGAGAAACAGAGTGCAAGCAGGGGAGGGGCAGAGAGAGGAGACACAGAATCCGAAGCAGGCTCCAGGCTCTGAGCTGTCAGCGCAGAGACCGACGTGGGGCTTGAACTCATGAACCAAGATCATGACCTAAGCCAAAGTCAGACGCTTTACCAACTGAGCCACCCAGGTGCCCCTCCTCATTTTCAAACGATACAAAAAAGGACTGTAAACCACGAATTCTGGATCCAGTGAAACTATCCTTAAGGAATAAGGAAGAAAAAAAAACCATCTCAGATGAAGGAAAACAAAAAAACTTGCCCCCAGTAGACCTACCTTTAGACACTAGGCTAAAGGAATTTCTTCAAAAAGAAAGAAAATAAATTTTTTAAGAAAATTTCTTGGAGACCAGGAAGGAAGAAAGAACTAAAAAAGCAAAACCGTGGGTACATACAATCTATTATCTTTTTGAGTTTTGTAGAACAGATTTGCTGACTGAAACAGAAATCACAAGATTAGCTGATACACTCCAGATGATGATAGGTACAAGTAAAGAAGATACAGAGACCCACCTAGAAGTAAGGTTCTTCCAGCCATTCAAAGTGATACAACAGGGGCGCCTGGGTGGCTCTGTCAGTTAAGCATCCGACTTCCGCTCAGGTCATGATCTCATGGTTCTTGAGTTCGAGCCCTGCATTGGGCTCTATGCTGACAGTGCTGAGCCCGGAGCCTGCTTCAGATTCTGTGTCTCCCTCTCTCTCTGCCCCTCTCCCGCTCACCTCTGTCTCTCTCTCAAAAATAAATAAACATTAAAAAATATTCACAAAACAAAACAAAAACAAAGTGGTACAACATGGTCGCCAGTAGGCTGTGGTCAGTCCCATGTGGAAGACCTCTTCCTAGAACGATGCTAAGACTATAAAAGAGATACATTTCAAAGCACTGTAAGTAAATCAGGATGGAATAAAGAAAATAATGCTCAAGGCAATTCACAAGAAGGCAGGGAAAGGGAAACGAGGAAATGTGAAATAAAGGGAACCAACAAAAATCAAATGAAAGGGCAGACCTACGCTTTCCAGTAGCAACCATTACCTTAAAGGTAGATGATCTGAATACATCAATTAATACCGATTTTCAGAGCACATACACAAATTGATTTCAACCATCCACTATTTACAAGAGATTCACTTCAAAGTCAAGACAGAAGTAGACCGAAAGTGCGAGAATAGGAAAATACACTATGCAAACATAATCCACAAAATACCAGTTGCCTTAATCGTATTTGAGCTTTTTCACGTTGAAATCCCTCCGTGGTGTGTGTAATTTAAATGCGTCCTAAGAGGTTGTCTTTGCACCTGTCGACTGAAAAATGCCACGTCTCTGCCTTTCCTGGAGCTGTTAAGAGGCGGAGAAAATTATACACCTACTAACTCAACCAACTTTGTTAAGTTTAAAAGTGTCAAGAATGATGTGGAGGGCACTCTCACAAGACACTGAAGCTTTCTCAGGGCTCCCGGTGCTGGTTTACGACTTTCAGTGCCCTGTGCTGGAGAAATCCGCCCATGGTGATGATCAGCTTTCCAAGAGGAACACTGAGGTTTGATTGCTTCAGGAAGAAAGAAATATAATTGCCACATTATTTGTACAATGTTTGAGCCATTAGATCTTTCTAACGACTAGGGAAACTACTGCATTATTGGGGGGAAGGCTGATAAAAATGCAGGACGACTAGAGAAAGCTCTGATCATAACTGCAGATTTAAAAAGCATCCTCAGGGGCGCCTGGGTGGCTCACTCAGTTAATCATCGGACTTTGATTTTGGCTCTAGTCATCATCTTATCCGTGCTGGCAGTACAGACTCAGATCCTCTGTCCCCGTCTCTTTCCACCCCTTCCCCGTTTGCTTACTCTCTCTCAAACATAAATAAACATGAAAAAATAAGGGTTTTTTCATGTTTATTTTTTATTTTTGAGAGACAGAAAGAGAGAGACAGCACTCAAGTGGGGGAGGGGCAGAAAGAGATGGAGACACAGAATCCGATGCAGGCTCCAGGCTCTGAGCTGTCAGCACAGAGCCCGACTCAGGGCTTGAACCCACGAACCGTGAGATCATGACCTGAGCCAAAGTCGGATGCTTAACCGACTGAGCCATCCAGGCACCCCAAGCATGAAAGAAAATTTTAACAAAAATAAAATAAAAAACATCCTCAGTAAGCAAAGAGACAAGCAAATAACATCAGAAATAATGCCAAATATTGGAATGAGATTAATAAGCTGAAATAATTAATATACCTAAAACTCGTCCACAAACCAAGAGAGGGCAGATTTCCCATGTGCACACTTACTAAAATTGACCAAATATTGAACCATAAAGAAAGTCTCAGAAAGGCATGCCTGGGTGGCTCAGTCAGTTAAGCGTCTGACTTGGGCTCAGGTCATGATCTCACAGCTCGTGAGTTCGAGCCCCGTGTCGGGCTCTGTGCTGACCGCTCAGAGCCTGGAGCCTGCTTTGGATTCTGTGTCTCCCTCTCTTTCTTCCCTTCCCCTGCCCTCTCTCTCTCTCTTTCTCTCTCTCTTTCTTTCTCTCTTTCTCTCAAAAATAAATAAACATTAGCAAAATGTTTCTGAGACAGAAAAAAAGTCTCAGTAAATTCAGAAGTTTAGGTCTGATCGGAGGGAAATTAAAATATGGTTTAAACCAGTGATTACTATTTAAAAATGGTAATCATAATGAAGGTAAACCTGATTCATCAAATAATTAGAAAAAGTCCAGATGTTTGGAACTGAATCCCTGCACTACTAAATATTCCATGAGTCAAAGAAGAAATCATAATAAGAGAATTTGCCTTAAACTTAATGACCGGTGAGAACATGACATATCAAAAAGTGTGGAATGGATCTAGACTCCAATGAATATATTTTTTTTTAATTTTTTTTTAATGTTTATTTATTTTTGAGACAGAGAGAGACAGAGCATGAACAGGGGAGGGTCAGAGAGAGGGAGACACAGAATCTGAAACAGGCTCCAGACTCCAAGCTATCAGCACAGAACCCGACACGGGGCTCGAACTCACGGACCGCGAGATCATGACCTGAGCCAAAGTCGGACGCTTAACCGACTGAGCCACCCAGGCGCCCCTGAATATATTTTTTAAAAAGACGAAAAATGAAAATCGGAGATCTAAAATTCCACTCAGGGATCTATGTGATGGACTGATTTCTGGAAAACGTGATGTAGCGTGTGGGTCATCTGTGTCAACAACAGCGCCGGGGCAACTGGATGTCCCCCAGAGAAACATCTAACCTTTCGCCCCGACCTCAACCATACACACGCCAGTCATCTCACACCACACGCACGCGCAAATCTGTTCTAGACGCATCAAGGACTAAATGAGAACATTAAACCAATAAGGTGTCTAGATAGTAACGTAAAATGGCTCCATTGCCTTGGAGTAAGTGAGGATTTCTTAAACAGCACCTAAAAAGCCCCATCGGTAAAGCAAACAACTGATACACTGGACATCAGTAAATCAATAAGTACTCTTCATCTTCACCAGAAGATTCCACCAACAGAGTGAATCTGCAAGCCACACGGCAGGAAAAGATTTGGAAATGTGTATGTGTCTTACAGAGGATTTGTATCCCACATACATAGCATACTGCTGCAAACCAATCAGGAAAAGAGAGACAGGCAAATAAAACATGGGGGTAGAACACAATCATTTTGGAAAAGAGATTACCAAATGGCTATTTTAAGCATATTACCCTGGATGAGGTATCAGGCGACTGGACACAGGTCGAGAGAAAGAACCCGAAAAGAGCTTTATGATTTTGTTAAACTCACAATCCCATGGGGAGAACACAGCACGCCCTGCCACACAGAGATATCAGGGGGCACGGGGTTGGTCCGGGGAAAGTGTGGTTTCTGCAGGAATGGGGGGGGAGGCTAAGCAGGGTAAACAGGCAGGGTAAAATTGGCTAATTTGGAGAATTTCAGCAGCTCGGGGCAAAAGGGCTGTGTCTGGAAGTCCAGTCATGGCCCTGAAGCTAACACAGCAGGTGCATAGTGGTTTAGAGTTTGAAAGACAGATGGGGGGGGTGTTGGGGTGTGGGCTTCCTCAGCTGCTTAAGCAGGGAAACTGACCCACCTCTACCCAAGGGCTCAAAACTTGGTCAAGACAGAATTTTTTTTTAAATCTAAAGTGGTCAGTACACATTTGTAAAGTTACTCACTGTCATTACCCGTCAAACCACAATGTGATAGCATTACACAGCCGCCATTTTTGCAAATGGCTGTATCAAGTGTCAAGAGAAGGTGAGAGATTGAAACTCACAGGTGCTGCTGGTTAGTCCCTACATCAAACTGCGTAACTATCTACTGGGCGCCGAATGGGTGGATGAACTGTGACCCTGCAGCAGCGTCACCCAACGTGAATGCAGGTGTTCGCGTGCACAGTGACCACAGCCGTTCCCAAACACCAACAGGAATGCCATTTACAACAGTAGAGCTGTGGAAACAACCCGAATGCCCATCAACAGTTGAGGAGATAAGGCTAGCCCGGTCTCTTTACACCATGGGATGCCATACGGCAAAGACAGGATTAAACTGTGGCTCTGTGCAGTGGCCTGAGAAATTTCACAGCCATGGTGTTAAGGAAAAAAGATAAAAACAAGAGAAGAAAATCCAGGTGCAAAAAAATATTGACAGCATCATTCAATGTATAGCCAATGCAAAAACAGGAAAAAAAACTAATTTGTAATGAGAGATATCAAAACGATAATTATCTTAAAAAAAGAAAGAAAAAAGTGTACTTTAGATAACGATGTCATGGATAATCCAGAAGGGGCCTGGAAGAAGCTGCCTTCGTCATGACAATATGTGAAATCGTGCCTATCTTCAAATAATAATTTGGTACCTGAAAAAGACTAATTATCTTTGGGGACATAACGAGAGGTCATGAGACATTCTGGGGTGCTGATGATATGCATACTTTGATCTGGATCATAGTTACATAGGTATGTCCCATTTATAAAATGAATTGATGAGGTGTATCATTGAGATTTGCTAACTTGATCATGTATATGTTAACGAATGTTAAAAAAAAAGGGATTGGGGTGCATGGGTGGCTCAGTCGGTTGAGCGTCTGTCTTCGGCTCAGGTCATGATCTCGCGGTTTGTGGGTTTGAGCCCCGCATCGGGCTCTGTGCTGACAGCTCGGAGCCTGGAGCCTGCTTCGGATGCTGTGTCTCCCTCTCTCTCTGACCCCACCCCTACTCACACTCTGTCTCTCTCTCCTTCAAAAAAATAAGTAAACATTAAAAAGAATAAAAAAAAAAAGAAAAGAAAGGAAAGGAAAGGAAAGGAAAGGAAAAGAAAAGAAAAGAAAAGAAAAGAAAAGAAAAGAAAAAGAAAAGGGAACACAGCTCACTCTTGGTATATCCAGTACAAGGAACTAACTGCCTATGTTCCTGAACATAGCAGAGGAAGGGTTATCTTGATAACATCTGAGCTTAAAGGGAACCCCAAGATATCACTAAGGAAAAGGATAAAGCTGTGCTAAAAATGGTAATTCTCCATAGTGAATACCAAGTATTTTGAAGACATGATTTTATGTGCTTCTTGCAATAATTCTGGGAGATACTTACGATTCCCATAACACATGGGAGACTCAACAGTCTGAGATAAATAAATAGCCCCTCCACGCATATACAGCTGGTCAGAAATAAATGTGAATTAGACATGCTTTATTCCGAGACCTGTCCTCTCACACAGTAACATCTCCTCTCCAATAATTGCCCCAAACTGACGAGTATTCCATCCTGTTGGAGAAAGCCTGGAATTCAGAGTATAGAACACACTCAGGGCAAAGGACGGGGCTGGGGTTGCCAAAGAAAATGTGGGATGTCCAGCTACACTTGAATTTCAGATAAAGAGTGAGTAATTTTTAGCACAAGTACGCCCTCAAGCCATATCTGGGACCCATTAAGTATATAATCATTCCATGCAAGTAGACATGTGTGTGCTAAAAAAAAAAAAAAATTGTTGTTTATCTAAAAAACAAATGTAACTGGGCAGCCTGTATTTTTATTTGCTAAATAGGGGAACACTAGTGGGGGCAGAGTTTCTCCACGGTGGCAATATTGACATTATGGACTGGATAATTCTTTGTTTCATGGCGGAGGGGGGGTGCTGTCCTGTGCTTTATGGCACGGTTGTGACAACCAAAAAACCGCACAGACATCGCCAATGGCCGTTTGGTTGGGGGAGGAAAGTCTCCTACTAAAGTTGAGAACTGCTGGGGTAGGAAAAGTCAGGGCACAGTCTGCTGGCCCTGACATCACTGGTTGCAAGAGTCACATCAACAGCGGCTAAAGCAGATGCAAAGGTGATACCAAAGGTCCGTTGCAAATGAGCACCCACAAACTCCTGCGACTGCGGGGTACCACCTTCGCTTCGGAGCGTGCCTTTGAGGCATTCTGGGCCTTTCCAACTCCTCCTTTAATGTAAGCTGTTCATGAGACAGGGAGACCCTCACATCGAATCTGAGTGGGATGTCGGATGACGACGCCGTTCAAGATCCTGGTTCCAAAAGCGGGAGAAATAAGAAACAGTTGCTCTCCTAGAGTGTGCCCTCACCAGCCCCCGTAGCTTTAACACACTCACTCAGCACATTTTTTGAGTAGCTGCTACACATCCCCGGTGAATTTTCGTCGGGTCACGCCATTCAAAAATTAAGTCAGAGTCAGTATAATCCAAACCCATCGGTAATTCTTTCAAACACTGAGGGGGAGGGACTCAGAAACCCCCAAGTGGGTCTAAGAACCCAAGGCGTATTTAGGACCCGGCAGTCCACACAGTACTCAGACCTCCTGGATCCTGGATTCCTCCACGGCTGGCCGGTTTGTATCCTGTGGAAGGTGCTGTAGGGTGGCTCCTTCCTGAGGCATTTCTGGAAGACGTGGCCCCCTTCTCCCCGAGAACACCAGACACCTCACCCCTCTGGACAGCTCTCAGCCGCCACATTTCTCCCAAGGAGCTCCAGACATTCAATGACCAATCTCTGCAGGTGGCTGACAGAGGAATCAATGTTTGCAAGCAGACTAGTTAAATATCAGCTGTTCTATCCCCAGAACAGCTGCACGGTCACTAGAACTATTTCCCAGCCTGTCCCGTGCCTCCCTCACGCACAGCAAGGCTCACGAACACAACACACTTGCGATAAATCGTCTTTCGGCCCCAAACTTCTCCTCACCTCCCAAAAGGGCCAGGAGTCACCGTTCCCTGTCAGTGAGACAGAAGCCATGGGCGTCACTTAGAAACTGGGTTCCAGATTTGGGAGAGCCGCTAATGAGTTTGTCTGACAATCGTTGGTCTTTAAACCTCAAGGGCAATCCCAGAGGAGTGTGACCAGGCACGGAACAGCGGGGCTGAGTGGTCAGTGCCACGGCCAGGGGGCGGGGGCGCTGATGCGGTTCCCAGTCATCAGTGAGGCCAGGTCCTGGATCGTTCTGTGCCCCCCGGCTCTGCTTCTGTCATAGGTTCGGGCTGCCGGGAGCTCCCGATGGTACGCCAGGTGGCTGAAGATCGCCTGGTGTATTCGGTGTGTCTTCACCGGCACGAAGGGCCAGCCTGTCTCCACCTGCCATCGCCAGCACCGCCAACGACAGCCTGAACCTCAGACTTCGGTTGGTCTTCACCAGGTTCCCAGTGGTTTCAGACTCTAAGACGTGCTGCTGTATTCTTGGTATCCAGATCTCCTGGCGGGAGGACCCCACGTCCACCATTGAAGACTTGTCTTCACCTCAGTTTGGTGGCATAGTCCTGCATAAAGACAAAGGTTTTGCGGGGATACCCGCCTGTTACCCCCTTCCCCCCTGCTCTTTTCTAGGCACATGACTTTGGGCAAGTTTCTTCACCCCTACAAACTCCCTCTTTGTTCCCCTATGATCTCGTCTGATAACTGTTACCTCTTAGAGATTGGATGAGGTAACCTAACTGCCTTTTTCTGACTTTTCCCCTGCTCCCCAGAGCTTGCAGTCCCCTGAGCAGTGGGCCTCTGCACAGAAGTCTATTCTGCTGGGTCTCTGACCACCTGTCCTGTCTCTGTGGGGGCTGAACATGCTTCCTGTATCCACAGCTCCTGGCTCAAGTCTGTCTTTACAGCCAATGAGTCTCACACCCAGAGGGTCAAACCAAGAGCACGCTTGAGTCTGTAAGAGTCTCAGGGCCAGAAACCCAGCTGTTGGAAGACTCTCCCGCTGCCCCACCAAGTTCATGACCATGATCCCTGTTCTGACTTTTGATCTGGACAAGCAGGGCCCACACAGAAAACGTCGCTGGACCTTGGGGTCCAGCTCTGTGACTGGGTTAGCTCCCCTCCCCCACAACTGATTTATCCCAAGCTTCATTTTCGGGCCCTGGTTCTCATCCCTGAAGTAGACCCTTTGTGCCACAAGAGCCACTTTGACCAAAGTTTAAGACCCAGGGAGCATCTGCGTGAGAATGTCAGCTTCCAGCGTCCTTTGCAGGGGGCTCTGCCTTGGAAGACAAGTCTTTGGGGGACCCTTTGGAGCACAGAGCCCGACCTCAGCACAGGGACTGTCTGCCGTATCACAGTCCCAGCAGGTGGAAATGTAGAAGTCGCTTTGGCACTCGCAGTGGGCACGTATGCGCCAGCCAGGGAGGTGTAAAGGGGGACGATATCTGGATGACCGACGGAAAGGAGAGACACCTGCACCCACATTTGCTGCTTTGAAAACAAACGCGGTGATTCACGCATCCGAAGGTATATAATCCACCAGGAGGCTTCGACGCGAGGGGGGCAACCGGGAACAGCAAATAGATGGCAAAGGCAGAGAATCATTTCCAAGAAAATGCATGAATCACAGATTTTGAAACCTTCAATAAATAGCTCTTTCCCCTTCTAATTTTACGAGCTGGGCTATTCATTTCCCCCCAAGACTTTCATCAGCCCTAGCAAGCACGTGCTGTGCAAGCCTCAATTCTTGTCATAAGTGCTATTCAGTGAACATCTGCGTGGAGCGGTTCTTTCTCTGTTTCCAAGCGGAGCCGCGGCGCGCGCTGAATGGGAGTTGCCGCGCGGTGCGCCACGTTCTCCAGGCTCAATCAGGCCGCCGCTCTCCGGCGTGGAAGGCGCACGTTTTCTGTGCAAAGCAAACGCTTTCATCCTTTAAGTCTAAATTACCCTGAGAGGTTGAGGAATGGGTCTTAGGCGGAGCCAAAACAGGAAGCTTTGCTCTAGGTTTCAAATGCTGCTAAGATCTGGCATTTGCTTGTGCGGAACAGAACGCGATGGGAGAAAGAATGATGATGAATTGCCTTAAATCCCAACCAAAGCCAAAGGGGTGGGGGTGGGGAGGGGGGTGCCAAGGAAAGAGCTCCTAACTGGTTTTCTGTTGAATGGCGCTGTGTGGTGGAGTGTGCATGGCTGGCTAGGCTCTGGCCGCTCCCAAGGGTCTGTGTCAAGGGAAGAAGCCATGGGGCAGAACCCGTGTGGAGGGCGTCGCACAGCGTTGTGCGCCTGGCTGTCAGGGGCGGGGTGGCTGGTGCGGTCCGCCCACGCCTCGGGATGAAATTGAACGTGATTCTTAACCAGCTTGTTGTGGCGCACAGATTCCCTTCGCGGCTTATTGTTATTACTAATTATAGTATCACTGTTATCTGAAAGCTGGCTAGACTCTAAGAGTATGTCCTGGATGGAGCCTGACCGACCGTGCAGAACTGGTTCCCGTCCACAAACACATTACCGCTCGCATCCACATGAAGTAAGGACATTATTGTTGAAAGGATACTGTGAAGTACCCAGTCCAAGTTAGGTGCTCAGAAAGAGTGCCTGTGTGATTGTTTTCTGTGAAAGTTTGGGGATGGTCACTTTATCCACCACCCGTACCCAGCGATTCATCCCTCCTCTTAGACCCTCTTACATTGTTCCCCTACAGCATCCTCCACGGGAGAGTAAACTCCTCTTATTTTCTTAAAGTTTATTTATTTATTTCTGTGTGTGTGTGTGTGTGTGTGTGAGAGAGAGAGAGAGAGAGAGAGAGAAACAGAGAGACACAGAGAGACAGAGCAGATGAAGGGCAGACAAAAAGGGAGAGAGAAAATCCCAAGCAAGCTCTGCACCGTCAACTCACAGCCCAATTCGAGGCTCGAACTTATGAACCACAAGATTGTGACCTGAGCCAAAATCAGGAGTCAGACAATTAACCAACTGAGCCACCCAGGCACCCCTGTAAACTGCTTTTAAAGTCAGAGATATTCTCTATGACAAATTTACTCACCATCCCGCAGGGCCTAAAAATGTGCATTATACCAGCATTCATTTAAAAAAATATCAAATAGGGGCGCCTGGGTGGCCCAGCCAGTTAAGCGTCCGGCTTCAGCTCGGGTCACTATCCCGCGGTTTTTGAGTTCGAGCCCTGTATCAGTTTCTGTGCTGACAGCTCAGAGCCTGGAGCCTGCTTCGGATTCTGTGTCTCCCTCTTTCTCTCTCTTCTCCTCCCCTGCTTGCTTGCTCTCTCTCTCTCTCAAAATAAATAACCATTAAAAAATATTTTAAAAAATATCAACTAGATGATTGGTAGATAGACAGACACACAGATACAGATGCCGATCATGTTTTTTAGAGGGCATTAAGTCAGAGGCACCAGGGGCACTACAAGGTTCTTCTGCTCCAAGTTTCCAGGCTGACATTCTTACCTCTTTCACGACTTCGTGTCCGGGAGCACCTCTCTCCTTCGTCCTCTCAGTGTACAGGGCATCAACCCTGGTCTGTGTCACTCTCTGGGCCATGCTGTGTCCTCTTATCCACGAGGCCCCTCCTCACTGCATGGGGTGCGGCCCGAGTGGGCATACAAGTGAACGGCTTCTGGAATCCTCTTATCTCAATTAAACATCTGCATTTCGGTACCCCCCCCCCCAGCCTGCTGAACTCCCTCCCAGTAGACAGAGGGAGCGCCCTCATGACATATGACGCTATGAGAGGTCACGTCCCTGCACCAGCTAAGCCGATCAACATGTTGTGAAGAGCACAGTACCATCTCACACCGAGTGCCTTCAGACTCTCCTCCGACCTGCTCTCCAGTGTAAACAGTTCCCACTAAGATTTGGAGGTCCACTGTCCTTCCTCTTCTCCAATAGCCATCAACCAAATAATCATGGTGTCCCTTCCTCCAGTGACTCTTTCCACTGGTTCACAAACACGGCCACAGACCGTGGTGCCTGTCTGCTCTCACTCAGACCTGTGTGCTCGCCCTTCACTGCTCACCCACTCGTAAAGCAGTGATCACAAAATCTCTGTCCAGCCACCCATCAAGGGGACCGATCCCTGCGGAGACCAGCAATGGCCTCCCAACTTCTATTCCCAGTGAAATACTTGATTACGCGGTGACTGATACACACAGGATTTCCATTTCACACATATAAATTAGAAACAAAACTAAAATGAAAACTTGTGAACCCACGACCCATCTAAGAACAAAAGTAATTAGAAATGTTTTCACCGTAACTCCTACAACTATGTATCTCCAGCCCTACCACGTTATCTTCCTTTTCCGATATATAGTTTTATGACATACACATGTGTCTCTAGAGAACGTATGGGTGGGGAGCCTGGGTGGCTCAGTCAGTTAAGCGTCCCACTTCGTCTCAGGTCATGATCTCATGGTTTGTGAGTTCGAGCCCCGCGTTGGACTCTGTGCTGACAGCTTAGAGCCTGGAGCCTGCTTCTGATTCTGTGCCTCCCTCTCTCTCTGCCCCTCCCCCACTCGTGCTGGGTCTCTCTCTCTCTCTCTCTCAACAATAAATAAAAATGTTAAAAAAAAAAAGAATATATGGGTCCATTTTACTTAATTGGAGCTTTACAAAAATTATTTCCTTCTGTAGAACTGCACACACACATACCCACAAGAGAGCATGCGCAAATGGTAACAACTGAACGAGTTCGCAATCCAGCTAACATGCACCAGTGTCAGTTTCCTTGTTTGATATTAACAAGAGTGATGCGGCACTCGCATCCGCGTCTCCAGAGTCACGTTTAATCTCAATGGCTGAGTTTTCTCTAATTACGTACACAAAACTGGGACCAAAAACTCGTTTACAAATTGAAGGAAACTGCCATTATTTGATTGAAAGAAACTCAGTTGTTCAAAATAAGTTTTAAAATGTACTGGATAACTTTTCTCTGTAGAGTTGTGTTTCTTTTTGCTCCCAATATTGTATATCTGTGATTTATTTTCTTGTGGTTTATTAATCCTCCTGGATATTTATCTAGTCCATTAGTTTTATTTCTTTCCTAACAACAAACATTTAGCAATATTGGCCTTTCTAGAATGTTTTCTGTTTCATAACTTTCCACTATTGCCTTGATGATTATTTCCCTCCCTCTATTTTCTTTGGGGTTATGTTGCCGGACTATAGTTACTTAGCTGCTTAGTTTTCAGCCTCTTGTTTTGCTAAACGTTCCTCTAAATCTTTCTTTAAATCTTCCCTTCACCGCATCTCCTAAATTTCTATACATAATATTTTCATTATCTCTTACCTCTGAGTATTGCTTTAAATCTTTATGTGGTTTCATCTTTGATGCATAGTTATTTAGAACTATATATATATTTAAATTTCTATTTTATGTGGATTTTAGCCACTATCTTTGTTATTATAATTTAACTGCGCTGCATCTGAGATTATAAATGGCATGGAGCAGCTTCCTTAAATGCGCTGGAGTTTACTTTATTGGTTAGAATGTAGTTGTGGCAAATGTTACCTCTGGCCCAGCCTTACGCACTCCTCCTTACGGCTTCAGGGATGGTGCCCACTTCCCAGGTGCTAACACCTGGATTTCTTCATCCATAGGCTTGCTTCCTTCTTCCTGTGGTCATGGCCCGGGCTATCACCTACCTGTGCTGCGACCCACTGGGGCAATAGATGTGCCAGAATGAAACAGGGCAGCCCTCAACCACTGTCGATGGTCTACGACACCCTGGCTCCCTTGTCCCGATGGGAGAACTCGCGTGTACCTTTTCAGTACTGGTTCCAACGCTTTCTCAGCAGGACTAGCTCCATTTGCCCACACTGACAACAACCTCAAACCACGCCCTTGGCTTTTCCCCATCTCGCTTTGCATTTCTCTATTAGGGTTTCCTGCCCTTATGAGTAAACGCCTCACACGCAAACGTTTGTCTAAAGTTCTGCTTCTGAAGAAATGCAAGATAAAGGCAATGATGAGCTGGAGGTTGCATGCACTCTTTGAGAAGAGCCCAAGTTCTCTGTTTGTCTGGTGGGAAAAGAGGTCTGAGTGATTTATGTTGTATAAATTGTGTATTTAAATGTTATGCTATTTAGGGGCGCCTGAGTGGTTCAATCAGTTAGGCATCCAACTTCAGCTCAGGTCATGATCTCACGGTTCGGGGGTTCAAGCCCCACGTCGGGCTGTGAGCTGTCAGCACAGCTGACCTGCTTCCGATTCTGTGTCTCCTTCTCTCTCTGCCCATCTCCCACTCTGGCTTTCTCAAAAATAAAAACATTAAAAAAATAATGCTTATCTTCAAAAATGTTATGCTATTTAAATGCATGCTGAAATTCAAGGGAATTGTGTTCTAATCCCTATATTTGATAGTATGCTTTACAGTTTTCTTTGTAATTATATCATTTTTATATACATCAATAGGAGTTCATTGGACACCTTAAAGATTACTACAGTTACGTTTCCCTGCTGCACTGAAACTTTTCTCATGTTTTATTCTTTTTATGCCTACAAAGGCTTTTATAATTAATGCCTATTTTGTCTAATAATATTATATCGTACAAGGTCCTTGGGTGAGCGTTTTCCAGGTGTACCCCTTTACTTGCAAGTATCCTTGAGTTACAGGTAAGTCATTCTTATATACATTGTAAGTGGGAGTTTCTGGGGAAGCATGTGGGGAAGGATTTACTGGTTTTCTTTTAATTGGTATTTTAGGCCATTTATATTTATTGATTCGTGATGTATGTCACCTTCTCTCCACCATAATACATCCGCTTCTATTGTTCTTTTCTTTTTCTTCTCAGTCTTGCCCTATTTTGAGGGAGAGGGTTGGTTTGAATGCAAGTATTTGTTTCCACCCCTTCTCTTATATACAAAGATGTTTCTACCGTTTTTTGGTAATGCGTACCTTGCACATTGATTCCATTTTGGATTACTCTTGTGCTCCCACCATGTTTATCCAAAGTCTAAAATGAACACCTGCCCCCCACCCCGAACACCAAGAGAGCCCGGCTCCTTAGTCTGCAGTACGCTGCTCGTTCTCCTGTGGTTTACCCTCTTTTTTTTTTTGTAAGTCCTTCGGTGAAAGGTAGACTGAAAAGTGTTCATCTGAAAGGCAGTTTGGGAGGTGAACCCAATCTGGCGATAACTGTAATGAATTCAAGCTGTTTGAATTTTGGGGGGGCGTCCAGGCAGGGCACGGACAAAATGCCACCAGGGAGATTGAAGCAAGAAGAGTAACTGTGGGTGGCACAGATACACCAGTGACATCTGGAGCTGGTGACGAGAGACAAGGAAAGTGATACAAAGACAGAACTTGGAAAGCTCTAACCTTCATCTGAGTCATGCATGGTGTCATGTGCTGAGGAAGAACCCAGATTTTGAGCTGGGTGTTCCCACCCCCAGCTTTAACTTTTAACCTGCCCTCATCCATCTTTTATTTCCGATGTAAAACAAAATGTGTTGCCAGAACCTTCCATCTCTCCCTCCCTACTTGTTTTAGAGCCACCTCTCTGATAAGGGGGGACAAGAACTGTGTGAACAGGGTTATAAAGCCCGAATCTGCACTGCACCAACAGACAAACCTTCCGAAGGCAACAACAGGGATGGGGAATCGGTGAGACACAGAAGCGATGGAACGTGGCCCCCGGGTGGAGGGTGCTGGGTGCCAGAGAAAGACATGCTGGACAGTAAATGGCAGAACTGATTCACCAGGAAGGTGACTGCGCTCCAAAATCATTTAGATAGACTCCAATTGACACGAAGAAAAGAATGGCTGGAGACTGGCCTGGTATACGGTGGCCAGTACGGTAACACTACAGATGAAAATTATGCAACACGGAGTTGAGTCTGGAGAGATTTGCTGCAAAATACATCGCTCGAGAAGAAGCCAGAGGCTTTGAAGGCTTTTCTTTTCCCAAATGAAATAGGGAGTCAGTAAAATGAAAATAAAGGATACTTAGTCCGAGATGGACCAGTGTTAGAAGGACAACATCAATACAAGATGCAGAGCTGGTGTGGAGGGGGTGACCACACACTTTTTTATTCACCCCCCCCCTTTTTTTGAGATTTCGCTCTGTGAGGCCTGGGAAAGCACAGACGGATAGAACAGAACTCCCACCCTCAGAGACAGGGACGTTGGAGCGCCAAGAAGAATGCCACCAAAATGTGGCCCAGCTGAGAGGAAAAGCAGAGCTGTGTACAACCAGGGCTCAGCACGTCTTGAGGGCGGCCGTCCAGCACAGATCATCTTGGCCTCGTCTGAGACGGGTCTCAGCCTCACAGAGCCTCACCAATGACAAAACACAAGTTCAAATTGAGAATTCTCAGGCATATATTTACAAAAGCCCTATCTGGCTGTTTATAGGAGGAAAAAACAAAACAAAAAAAAAAAACCTAGTTGTTTGCCCGAAACCAAATATTTTCCGAACTCAACCTCTCTTATTTATGCATGAACACAACAAAGGGATTACCAAATAAAAATACATGTTAAATGGAAACAAAAACCTATATTCTTGATATCTTATCCTTGCAAATAAACAGAGCTGAAGGTAACACTACTTTGATGATAGGGTTCATGGTCTTGTTTGTTCTCCCAGCCTGCTATTTGCATTGAAATATAATCAACAGGTTCATTTACATCGTGCACAAATCCATGAAGAATTGTAGACAAGTGCCTACACCACCAGTAAATGAATAAGTTAATTAATTAATTTTTGAAAGATGAGGGAACAAATGTAAGAAATTAAGTTTCCTTCAAGGGAAAGGTCCGTGGCAAAATATATCCCATGAGATCTCCTGCCTTGTGCTACGTCTGGAGGACGGACACGGGTGGGGGCTTCTGGGCAGCCAGAAACAAGAGAGGAGTCTCCTCAATGAAACACCCAGTCTCACTGCCCAGATAAAGCAGGTGCACGGGTTTTGCTGTTACCAAAGACCAACTCGACTTCCTCAACAAATCAAGCCCCAGTGCCTTCATTTTGAGGCACTCAGTCCTGCCCCTGCGGCATCCGGGGCTGTGAGTCCAGTCTGCAAGAGAGACCGCTCTCTTCCCACCACAAAATAACAGGATCCACTGGCTTCTCAAGCTGTGGTCAGGCGGGCGCCATTAGCATCTGGGCTCAGAACTTCCTTCCTCACATTCCTACCCTCGGGCACCAACTCCTAGCTCAGCATCTCAATTACCAGAGATTCCAATTACAAGAAAAAAAAAAGTCCTGGTGGGAAAAGCTGTTACCCCTCTAAGGTGTGTTTTTATGACAACCGCCAGAAGGCAAAGTGGCCATTGACCATGGTAGAGCCTTCTCCATCATGCCCGCATGACAGGTTCTCTGGGCATCAGTATGGCTCGGTAGCTATGCCTGGACCACTGCTAACATCTCCGCGTGGACTTTACAGACAGTGCAATAAAGTAATGAGGAAAAAGTAAATCGTTTAAGGAAAGCAGCTTTGGGGATGGATTACCATAGCGACTGGAAGATGTAGTGGATTCACAAGGAAAAGAAAGTTCCCTCTACTGCTACTGTTGAATTTCAAATGATTTCATGGAAGGAATCATAGAGCATGCTTATTTTTTTTTCAGAGAGAAAGAGAGTGTGAGCAGGGGAGGAGCACAGGGAAAGAGAGAGAGAATCCCAAGCAGTCTCCACGCTCAGCACAGAGCCTGACTTGGGGCTCGATCCCACAGACCACGAGATCACAACCTGAGCCCAAATCAAGAGTCGGACACTTAATCTACTGAGCCACCCAGGGGTCCCAATCTCTTTTAAAGAGCCCAGAATCGGGGCACCTGGGTGGCTCAGTCGGTTAAGCATCCGACTTCGGCTCAGGTCATGATCTCACGGTCCGTGAGTTCGAGCCCCGCGTCGGGCTCTGTGCTGACCGCTCAGAGTCTGGAGCCTGTTTCAGATTCTGTGTCTCCCTCTCTCTCTGCCCCTCCCCTGTTCATGCTCTGTCTCTCTCTGTCTCAAAAATAAATAAACGTTAAAAAAAATTAAAAAAAAAAGGGCCCAGAATTACTTTAAAAAAATAGCAAATAAAAATGATGAGGATGCTTTTAAACCATATGATGAACTAACACATGCTTTTAAAAAAAATTCTTTCTGTATAAACTCCACTTCTTCTAATTAACGTCCCCACATTTGCTTTCCTTTCAAGAGGTCTGTTAATACCTAAATCAAATCCCTCCTCCTCTCAAATCTTATGCATGAAATTACTAGTAATTGCCTTACAGAGACATCAGTCATTGGATTCAGGTGCTGTCATGGTGCCAGAATAATGGAATATCATTGTCCTTCTGTGTTTCAGGCTTTGAGTGAAGCATCTTTTTATGTAGCTGAGTTTTGATAAATGATTCTGGGGCGCCTGGGTGGCTCAGTCGGTTGAGCATCCAACTCTTGATATTGGCTCAGGTCGCCATCTTGAGGTCATGGGATCGAGCCCCACATCGGGCTCTGGACTGAGCATGGATTCTGCTTCGGATTTTTCTCTCAGCTTCTCTCTCTGCCCCTCCCTAGCCCTCTGTGTGTGTGTGTGTGTGTGTGTCAAAAAGAAACATTAAAAAAAAGGATTCTGGGGCGCCTGGGTGGATCAGTCGGTTGAGCGTCCGACTTCGGTTCAGGTCACAATCTCGCGGTCCGTGAGTTCGAGCCCCGTGTCGGGCTCTGTGCTGACAGCTCAGAGTCTGGAGCCTGTTTCAGATTCTGTGTCTCTCTCTCTGACCCTCCCCTGTTCATGCTCTGTCTCTCTCTGTCTCAAAAATAAATAAACGTTAAAAAAATTAAAAAAAAAAAAAGGATTCTGGAATTCCCTATGTAATCCCTGTGCAGTAGATACAGCACAAAGAGAAGGCAGAATCACTGATTTCTTCACAGTTGGGTGTGAAGCTTAGCTCTCTCCGTCACGGAATGCATGGACTGGGACAAGTCAGTGAGCCGTTCTGACTTTTCCTGTCATAATAACAGAGCAAGAAGACGTACCTTCCGAGATCATTATCAGACTGAGACAAGGCAGAGGCAGCTAATGCTGTTGGTCTTGGGCGTGTTCCTTGTGGCCCAGCAGCCCCACGGGACCGAGCCACCCACACGGTGTGTTCCACGCTGGGTTCCCCTCTTGCTGGCTTCCTCCCTCCCTCCGTGATGTCCTTCATCGTCTCCCACACACATCTCCGGCCACCGAAGCTACTTGCGCCCAAATACTTATCTCAGAACTGCTCATCTCGCCTCTGCTGTTGGGAGAGCACAAACCAAAACAACTGATGGAGGCCCTCACCTGGTGGAGGTGCTCCCTGGTGCACCCCTTCGCCTCCAGAAGGGTGGAGGGGATTCCACCCCAAGGTGGTGGAGGGGATTCCTGTGTTTCTCTAAGTAAGTTTACAGACCCAAGCTATGTGAATTTTAATGACTTTTCTCCTCAGGATTTACTGAAAAGTAAGGAACCAACCCCATAACAATTTTATAAATGAGGTTCACCATGGCTACTTGTCCAAACACAAGGTCTCTGTTACCCAGACAAGTCTAAAGCAGCCCCCCAGGGGCACCTCTGTGGCTTGACCAGTTGAGCGCCTGACTCTTGATTTTGGCTCAGGTCATGATCCCAGGGTCGTGAGATTGAGCCCCGCGTCAGGCTCCGCAACGAGCATGGAGCCCGCTTGAGATTCTCTCTCTCCCTCTTCCTCTCCCCTCCCCCACCTACTCTCTCTCTTTAAAAAAAAATATAAATAAACAAAAATAAAAACAAAGCAGGCCCCATGACCGACCTCTCGAGTTTTGTTTACCTGGGGATGGAAGTTCTAATCTGTGGCACTGACAGGTGCACTTGTGTTAAGCCGTAACTTCCTCTGTGTAACTGAGGAAAACACTGCTACTGAGATTAAAAATCAGTCTGGGGAAAGGAAAAGACAATTCAGACCAGAGCGCTGCTGCAGCCCGTCCCGCTAGCTCACGGGACGCTGGATATTCAAACTTGCTGCACCGCTGGCAGTTAACTTCCATTCAGGAAAATATACTGAGCATCCACCACGCGTTGGACAGTCTGTTACAAACAAGAGGAAGGAAACACTACTGTCTTGTCACTCACAGCAAAGTGCTAAGCAGGCCGTTCAAATGCAAGGTGTTTGTGCTGTGGCCAGGTGGACACAGAGCCGTGGCCGTGATCTGTGCCTTCACGCAGTCTCCATGCAGGCTCCCCGCTGCCCGAATCACTGCTCTGGCCAGGACCGAGGAGAGATGCAGGGTATCAGTGTTGGGTGAACGGATACCATTTTTGCGTAAACACCTTAAACCTAGGACGCGTTTTGAGTCGAACTAAAGACAGATCCTTATTGGATCACAACTGATCCAAACTGGTTCAAAAACAGACCAGAAATGTTAAATGCAGCCATGTTTACCGCACCATCCATGAGTATAAGTTTTACTTAAAAAGCTCAAAGTTAAGTGCTTTGTAGAGCTTTTTGCTCTTGTACAATTTATAGAGATGCCGTACGGATCCATATTCTTTTGTGTGTGTTTATTTATTTTTGAGAGACAGAGAGTGAGTGGGGCAGAGGCAGAGAGAGAGAGAGGGAGACAGAGAATCTGAAGCAGGCTCCAGGCTCTGAGCTGTCCGCACAGAGCCTGACATGGGAGTCGAACCCATGAACCGTGAGATCATGACCTGAGCTGAAGTCAGACACTTAACCGACTGTGCTTCCCAGGCACTCCAGATACATTCTTTTTTTATGCGCTGAATATATTCAGGGTAGCATCTGAGCAACTGATTAAAACGCCCTTGTTATAACATGTGTGGAGGGATGTGTTGTGGACCACAGCACAATATGCTCCTGGTACAACACTTTCTTATTAAATGTAATCGGGAACCTTTTGCAATTCGAAGTCAGGCGAGTATCTTTGTGGGGCTGTGTGACAGCTCAAAAGCACGAGGACACAGAGAGAGTAACTGATGGTGATGTTTGCTTCCACAAGTGTACCTGCTCTTGTGATTTCCAAGACAGCAGGAGGAACAAAGGAGTCAGTTCACAGCACCGGCATCGGAGACAATGGTCTCTGGTGGCACATGCTGACATTCATCAAATGCTATTGTATTTCTAGAATATGAAATAATGCATGACGCCTTTCTCAGTGAAATGTCGGAATCTGTTCTTTTTAATGTTTTCATGGCCGTTCCAGATTCCACCCCCTGATCTACAAGTGTATGAATATGTTACTTGACGTTCTTTTTGTAAATTAGCAGAAAAGAAATATAAGCAAGCAACAAGCAAAACAACCCATTGGTTATGGAACCAACGGATCCATAACTTTACATGACATATGAATATGGTTGATTTCCTTTATCATAGAAATGTCTCCTTATCAGGTCGCCTGGGTGGCTCTGTCAGTTAAGCGTCCAACTCTTGATTTCAGCTCAGGTGATGATCTCACAGTTCGTGGGTTTGAGCCCCGTGTCGGGCTCTGCGCTGACAGTGCTGAGCCAGCTTGGGATTCTCTCTCTCTCTCTCTCTCTCTCTCTCTCAAAATAAATAAATAAATAAATAAATAAATATTTTTTAAAAAAGAAATGTCCTTTACCTAAGAATATTTGTTTTGCCATTTTCCAGTGTTATCAGATCTCAGAATGATCAACAGTAATCATTTCATTTGATTTTTGTTATCTATGAGTTCAACTTCCTCGAGCAAAACATATTATCAGGGGATGTGAGGGTTCCCTGAAAGCAGTTCCAGCAGTGGGCGTCTCCTGTGTTGTTCTTGTTCCAAATGAAGCTGGGGCAGAATGGGAGACCTGGAGATCAGAGAGCTTAATTAATTTGCTGAAGATCCCAACCAAGGGAAATTATTGTCCAAAGTGTCAACACTTCACTGTGTCTGACTCCTTCTGGCCTCCCTGCCTGAAACACGCCTCCTAGCACTTCTGTTATTGAAGGATCTTAGGGGAAAACAAAGCAAAACAAAAGTAGGCACTGTTACTCAAGATCTTCACATAAGGTCTCCAATGAACCATGAACCCCATAAAGTACGGACAATATAATTTCACTCTAGACCAGGCTGCCTTGGGAACGCCGTGATACGCAGGGCAAGGTTCGTGGGTGGAGAGAACTCAGGTCACATTCTTTTCTGGTGACGAGCATGACCCCCAGAAATTCACTAGCCTCTCTGAAGTTCACCTGTATCACTGTAGTGGTTTGTGGCTTCTGCCTATTATCACACCGAATAATTAAAGGAAAAACACACAGAATTTGAAGATAAATATTAAGCATAAAAAAGACACTAAATGTCTGCCTAAAAGTAAAGCAAAACAGCAGAGAAGTTAAGAGAATGGAATTAGGAAACCCACTGCCATGTTCACATTTACCAGGCAAGCTCCCAGCTGCGTGATCCTTGAAACGTTTCCTCTCTGATCCTCAGTTGTCACATTGGTAAAATGGCTACATTCTTGTCTGTCCAGCAGGCACGTCACAACATGGAAAGAAATAATATATGGACAGCACAGCACACACCTGGCTCATAGCAAGTTTCACAAAATGATAGTAATTAGGATAAAACATTCTTTTGCAGTATTTTGTAATAAGTCTTGCTCCCAGAGAAAGGAATCTATTTCTGGTTTTTGTTTTTATCCATTTATTTTGAGAGAGAGAGAGAAAGAGAGAAAATGAGCAGGGGAGAGGCAGAGAGAGAGAGAGAGAGAGAGAGGAAATCCCAAGCAGGTTCTCTGCTGTCAACACAGAGCCCAACTCAGGGCTCGAACTCACCAACCGTGAGGTCATGACCTGAGCCAAAACCAAGAGTCGGACGCTTGACCAACTGAGCCAGCCGGGTGCCCCAGGAATCTCTTTCTAATGCAGACTCCACATCTCACCTTCTCCACCCTAAGTTTTATATATGTATCTATTTTATGTCATACACTAGAGACAGGAGCCACATCCCTCTGAAGTTTAGGGCGCTCTGTCCGCCTTCCATACCACACTCAGGAATGCCTACGCTCCTGTTACTGGTTGCAACAGGTCAGACCGTCCAATGCCCACCACAGGGTCCCCCGCCTCATCACACAGCCGAGTCCAGCCTGCCTCTGGACCGCTCGGGCCTGGGCGCAGAAAGGTGTGCAGAGGCCCCCACACCAGTGAGCATTAGTTTAGAATTCACAAAGAGGGTACAATGTCAGCATTTTCTGAGGTTTGGCCTCAACCCCCTCCCCGGCCAAATGGCAAGAAAAAAAACAAAACGGCTCGTCTTTACCAACAGGTAAGATGCTTTAAATCGGAAAGTGCAGCATCCCAGCCTGACAACCGTGCCTGACACAGGCGTCACAAACCCAACATCAAACATCCAGGCAGAACAAAGTCGCTCAAAACACAGCACACGCCAACAAAACCCACAATGTTCTTTCCTGCTGCCTTCGTAGTAAAGGGTGACAAGACAGAGAAATGAATTTCGGTGATCTTACTACGCAGGCATCGTAACTTTTCTGGTGAAACTATGCAAAAAAAAAAACCCACACCTTTTTTGGACAAACTCCTACATGTGTGCACATTGACAACCTGTTAGTTGCAGAGGTAAATGTAGTAAATGTGTGCTCCAAGCACTTATTCATTAAGAGCTGACCTTCAAGCCACTGTATTCCAAAGACCCGGGTAAGCTGACCTTTTGGTGGTGATCTTGCCAGGCTCAGACCCCTCCAGGAGCAGCGTGCCCTCAGCGGGGCTGTCCCCAGGGTGGGCACGGGACTGCTTGAATCCCGAGCTCTTCAGGAAGTCTGGCCTCCTCTCTTGAATCCATGAGGCAACTTCTCTCCCTGAGAAAAATCGCATGAGGATGAATGTGCATCTTGTCACAGTTTTCATTCCAGCAAGTGGATCGAGCTGCTTTATGGTTACTGCACGGTTACCGATCAGCAACTGAGCGGTATTCAAGTTTCAGAGAGGCGTTTTGGCTTTTGTCTCTAAAACAAAATCCCAGGAAAAGATGAAGCCTCTGAAAATTCATTTCACTGAAAATGGCAGCACCTCGTCACTTTCGTGCATTTTTCTAACACTATTGATTATATTAGACTTTTGGCAGACACACTTTTCATCTGCGAGGACATTTTCCTACCTAAAAACAACGCTGAAAGTTCTATCTGATGAAATTTTAATTAGCTCTTGCAATTTTTATAGAAGGTAATTATCCCTGAAATTATTGCAAGAGCTATCACAGGACCCTCCCTCCCAGAACTGAATGAATGCACATATACACAGAACTACCGGCCATCTGATGACAGCAATGTAAATTTCCTCCTTTGTGTATGACAATCCCCTTGGCAAAAAAAAGTGAATCTGTTTCAAAATTACTCAAAGGAATCTCAAAATGGTAATTCTATTAAAATCTTCAATCTTAGAAATTATGTGCAGTGCATGTAATAATCAGGATAATTAAGCCTTAGATGGGTCCTATACCTTAAATTAGATGTCTCTACTTGGTGGACTTTAGTAAAATTAAAAGAAGGTTAATTACTGAATCAGTAGGATGAAGATATAGATAGAGCTGTATATAGAGACATGGACATATATTCTTAATAAAGTAGGATAACCTGAGGAGCCTGGGTGGCTCAGTCAATTAAGCATCCAACTCTCGATCTCAGCTCAGGTCATGATCTCATGGTCATGAGATCGAGCCCCACATTGGGCTCTGTGCTGAGAGCATGCAGCCTGCTTCTGATTCTCTCTCTCCCTCTCTTTCTGCCCCTTCCCTGCTCTCTCTCTCTTTCTCTCTCTCCCTCAAAATAAATAATAAAATAATCTTTAAAAAATAAAAAAAATAAAGTACAATAATCCTTCGATGTTCACAAGGATGCGCATCCTCCAGAAAGACATTCAGATGGCGGGCTCACGCAAGGACCACACACAAGCCTTAAAACACAAGCACGTGCCAGTTTGCACCCCATTTGTAAATGTGTCTTTGGCTGAAACGAGCTACGTAGCCAAGCCCAGAATTAAAGGCATGGACACAGTAAGGTTGGAACCAGTTGGACTCGTTTCTTCAATCAAGGGGCCATGATCAGAGCTTCATGGCCCATGATACCCTTGAAGGAAGAGCCCGAGATACACATCGCAGGGGCGCCTGGGTGGTTCAGTCAGTTAAGCGTCCGACTTCAGCTCAGGTCATGATCTCACAGTTCATGAGTTCGAGCTCTGCGTCGGGCTCTGTGCTGACAGCCCAGGGCCTAGATTCTGCTTCCAATTCTGTGTCTCCCCTTCTCTGTCCCTCTCCCCCTCACGGTCTGTCTCTTTCTCTCAAAAAAAAAAAAATAAATAAATAAACATTTTTAAAAAAAGACACATATCACAGAGCATTCACTCAGTCTTTCAGTCAACATGTGATTGGTACATGTCTGTTACACTGCAGTGGTTTGAATCAATGTCCCCCACCAAATTTATGTCCCCCTGGGACCTCAAATGCACTTATTTGGGAATAGGGTCAGCACACTTAATAGATGTAACTAGGTTAAGATAAGGTTATATTGGATGAATGTGGGCTCTAAATCCAATGACTAATGTCATTATAGGAACGGGAGAGGATGCAAAGGCACAGACACACAGGGGGAGATGCCATACAATCATAAAGGCAGAGGTTGGACTGATGTAGCTACAAGCCAAGGAACAGTGAAGATTTCTGGGGCCCCCAGAAGCTAGGAAGAGACAGGAAGAACCCTAGACCCTTCAGAGAGAGCATGGTGTTGCCTCAAACTTCACTTTGGACTCCAGTAAGAGACTAAATGTCTGTTGTTTTAAGCCATCCTGTCCATGATGACTTTTTACAGCAACCCTAGGAAGCCAATGCTCACACAACACATGTAATTCTGAAGTGTGGTCATGGGGGAGTTTAGCAAGGTGGTGTTTAAACAATGACTTGTGGCGAGTAAGTATGGTGGCCTTGCGGGTGTCTGAGAAAAGAGCTTCCCAGGAAGACAAGGCAGTGAATCAAAGGGCCTAAGGTAAGAATGTGCCTGGAGGAGTGAAGGAAGCCTGTGTGGCCAGGTGGGCAGGTGGGCAGGTGGACATGGTACACCCTACGAAAAGAGAGGCCAAGGACAGCAGATATGGCCCATTTTATCCCTATTCATTTTTGCACTTTGCTTTCTTCTTCAGGCAGTTTGAAGGCACTAATTTAGGAGAGAAATCTTGAGAAAGGGCGAAAAAAATGTCACCGTGTTAGAGTCAAATCGCTTTTGGTTTGAGCTGCGGCCCCGCTATTTCCTCAGTAATTTTCCGAGCGTCATTTTCTTTCCCATCACATCCTCGGTGAAATGGACATATTGACACCTCCCGGACAGCATTGTGGGGGAGACCGGACCAGGGAAGGCACATAAAAGGGCCAGCCATAGAGCCAGCGTGTAACAAAAGAGAACTTGCGTTGCAATCATTACGATCTGTCGTGGTTCCCTAGGTAGACTTCCAGCAGGTGGGAGTCACGACTGATTCACCTTCATGCTCCCATCCCTTCAGTCCTCAGCTCTTCGCCCGGCACGTGCCAGCACGGTACAAATGTTTGTGGATTATAAGGAAGGCGTGAGTGAGTGAACGAACAAGTCTGTGGATGTGTCTCCTGGTCTCCAGTCTAAATAGGATGACCCACCTCTGCGCTCTCCTAGGAACCTCCGTTCACCTTTCCTACTAGTTGTCTGTCTTATTCACCAGACTGTGAACCCCTTGAGATGTTTTTTATACTCCCTTGTTAATAGTGCCACTAATTAAATTGAATCCAATAGGCAAAACAGGGAGTCCAAACGACAGTGCATGAGCACTGCTAGACTTATCTCAAACCCTCACAAACTCTCCCTTCCTCAGTTCAGGAGATGCTGGAATATTGCCAGACAATCTTTTAAAACTGGTTAAGGTTTAAAAAGAAAAGGAAGGAGTTGGTGGTAGCACGGTACAAATTGGGAGTTTCTTAAAAGCAGTCAGGTACATAATTGAAAACTAATTGAATGTTCTCATCCATATGCATGAAAAACAATTTGCATGGCTTCATTATTTAAAAGTAGGGTAAAGATGTGGCGGTGGAAGGAATCTACCTGAGGAATGTTCTTCCGAGAACCTTCCCGCAAAATGAAGCTTAACTCTTCAGATCTTGGAAATGTGTCTTGGAAATACCTACACACGGCAAATAACCTGTGTTTTGATATTGATTTCCGATTCATAAAAATTGTATTGGAGCTAGTTATATCCACACTCTGCTTCGTAACAGAATCGCATTCTTAAGCCTGTTTCCCTCAGACAAAGAAAGGAAAAGACAACTCAGTGCTCCAACTAGGTCGCGTTGAAACCTCTGTGACTGTATGCTTAGCAATTCAAGAACAATTGTGGGTTCAGAAAGATACGTGGACTTCAATGAAGGAAACGCACAGAATTGTAGAAACATCACCACGGCTCACTACCACAATGCCGTTCATCTGGGGCAAACCCTAGGCTGGATGCTTTGACATTAAGTGTTGCTACTTAATTTAGATGCAGTTCAAATATTGGTACTTTCCCCAGATAGTCTGGTTTACGCTAAAACGTCCCCTCGGAGGGACACCTTGGTCTTGGCTCAGGTCATGATCTCATGGTTCTTGGGTTCGAGACTCGCATCCAGCTCTGTGGTAAGAATGCAGAGCCTGCTTGGGATTCTCTCTCCCCCTCTCTCTGCCCCTCCCCTACTCATGCCCTCTCGCTTGCTTTCCCTCTCTCTCTCTCTCTCTCTCTCTCTCTCTCCTTCTCTCTCAAAATAAATAAATACACTTAAAAAAACTAAAACATCCCATTGGAACTACAAAGTGGGATTTTCTACACTGTTTTGTTTGGAAAGCCCTTGTATTCTTACTATCTGGTTTTCGTTGTCCTCAATCAGCATGATATTTACTGAAAGACTTATGTTTCTGATAAGGTGGAGTGACCAGGAAGCACATTTGCCCTCACTTTAAACAAACTAAAGAAAATGAAGGCGAAATATATGAAACAATGGTTTCCAGACCTTAGGGCTCCATGAGAGAGGGAAAGTATGTGGTTAGAGCACCTGCATCCTGCCTGTAAGGGGATCCCAGGTCATGGCAACTGGGGGATGGATGCAGGTGGAGTCTGATGACTGCCCTGTCGTCAGGACAGGGAGTGGGGGCTTGGCGAGAACAAGAATGACAGAGTCCATCTCCATGGACACAAGAGCGGCCTGGCACGTGATCCCCATAGTCCACGGGGAAACCCAGGAGCAGAATAACTGGCTAGTGCATGCATGTAAGGAAAATACCTAGAGCTTGGGATAGAACCACCCAGAAAGAGCGGGTGGAACCATCAATCATCAGAGCTCACACAAGGCTGGGATGGTTTCTGTTTCTGCCAAACAAAGTGGAAAATTATCATACTACAGAGAGGATTGGGAAGGGTAAACCCACGGGAGGCTTTTGCTTCAATGGTGGGGAAAATACGTCCCACACTAAATGCTGATCTGGTTCGGTTTAACAAAGCCTAAAAGCAAGTCTAAAAATATTACTGCACTGTTTCAAAGTAACTTAATTGAATGAAAATAAAGACCTGTCCACAGTAAAAGGAGATACAGAACCCCAAACGGTAAAACCACGGTGTCCTCGGGGATCTTGTTAAAAATCTCCAGACAGGAAAAGTAGCACAAAGAGGAAAATCAATCAGAAAATGGTCCTGACGACAGAATAATAGTGTAAAAGGCATTCATATGCTTATGACAACTTTATCTGATAAATTCAAGAAAATAGATCACAGCCTAAGTACAAGAGACAGAAGATATAAAAAAAAAAACAACCCTAAACTGAATTGCTAGAAATGAAAACTACCACGTCTGAGTAGAAAAATAACTGGAGGGCAGTGACAGCAGATATGACACAGAAAGGAATAAATCAGTAAACGTGAAGACATGGCAACACAAATATCCAAAGCCAACCACGCAAAAATTGAAAGCATCAGAGAGTCAACGAGCAGACACGGGCTCTCTGCAGAGTTGGGGTATTTCCGATAGCATGACTGATATTGGGGGTAACAAGATGCAAATAACTTAAATCTCTCTAGTGGGAAATACATGCATAATGAACATAATACTCAGCAAATACAGAGGGAAAAGCATTTCCGGGAAGAGAGGAAAGGCTGACAAATTAGACTGATATCCATGTAGGACATAATAACGAAGAAATGATCCTAGGGCTTTGGACTGAACGCTTGTCTCAAAGTGAGGTACTCTAAAAGTAAATTAAATGTGCGGGTCAAAATTCCTGTGTCGAAGCCCTAACCCTCAGTGTGGACTGTATTTGGAGACAGGGCCATTACAGAAGGAATTAAGGTTCCCTGAGGCCACAGGGTAGGGCCCCGATCTGAAGGGACTTTGTGCCTTCATCAGAAGAGACACTAGCAAGCTCATTCTCTCCCTGTCTCGGAGAAGGAAAGGCCGTGTGACCCCACAGCAAGATGACAGCCCCTGCAAGAATCACCAGCAGCTGGATGGCAGACTTTCTATGTCCAGAACCGGGAGGCATAGCTGTCTGTTGCTTAAGCTTCGCAGGCTGTGAGATGTTGTTATGGCCACCCAACTTGACTAATACAAGTAATAATAATGATGACACTTCATATCTATTAAGTGTTCTCCACATGGCACTTTTTCAAAAAAAATCTTTTAATGTTTATTTTATTTTTGAGAGACAGAGCACGAGTGAGGGAGGGGCAGAGAGAGAGGGAGACACAGAATCCGAAGCAGGCTCCACGCTCCGAGCCGTCAGCACAGAGCCCGACGCGGGCCTCGAACTCACGGACCGCGAGATCATGACTTAAGCCGAAGTCAGACGCTTAACCGACTGAGCCGAAGAATTGGCAACCCCCACATGACAATTTTTTACGCCTTGTCTCATCTGATTCCCATGAGAACCCTTACCATCCTGACATTCTAGGTAAACACTAAATCACAGTTTCAGTCGTCTTTGAGGTCAGACCACTCGTATGTACATCAAAGCCCAGATTATGAGCACAATCCAAGCTCCAGATAACAGCCGTGATGATACAGCAGCTCATATTCACTAACCATCAACTCCCTGCTGGATATTAGTGATAAGAGCTTTGCCTTAATTGTCTAATCGATCCTCAGGACAAACCTCCGAGCTGGAGATGCTGCCCATTTGCATCAAGAAGATGAGCAACCCTGGCGAAGAGAGATGAAGAGCTTTTCAAATGGAAGAACCGCCGAGAAAATACTCAGATGTGTGAAAGGTCAAAGCCCATCATAGGCGTGATCACCCAGGCAAGTTAGGTGAGTGTGGGAAAAGGCATCTTTGAGGGTGGTCAGGCCCCAAACCATGGGTGGCCTTGAATGCCGAGCCCAGTCACCTACACAAGTTCTGTGAACACCATGAGGTCTTGCGTGCAATACAGAGGATGTTTAGACATTTTGAAAGCATCTTGAATAGAACCAGGCCAAGTACAAAGCCCCACTCCTCCCCATTCCCTTTCTAGAATCACCCAGATGCAATAAAGTATAGTCAGTAATTCAGGGCATCATCATTTTTGTTTTAAATCATAAGTCTGCATAAGCCTGGGTGGCTCAGTCGGTCGGGCGTCCAACTTCGGCTCAGGTCACGATCTCGCGGTCTGTGAGTTCAAGCCCCGCGTCAGGCTCTGTGCTGATGGCTCGGAGCCTGGAGCCTGCTTCAGATTCTGTGTCTCCCTCTCTCTCTGCCCCTCCCCTGCTCGTGCTGTCTCTCTCTCTGTCAAAAATAAATAAACATTAAAAAAATTAATAAATTATAAATCTGCAAATTTTTAGTGTCAAGATGCTCACATCTGTATTTCTCCTGCTCATCCGCAAACCCATGGCAGGGCTCATCCATAATACCGCGTGATAGGCGTTCTTGAATCCGGGAACTTATAGAATGAAGCACAACCCGTGGTCCACCTTGCGTGTATCGTGAAGGGAAAGGACCTGTTTGTTGTGTCTAGTCCTCTGTCTCATACCATCCTGTTCCTCCTGGCTTGTTGCTCTAGATCCTGACAAACCACCTCACTTCTTCAGGGATCCAATGCAGAATTTCCCAGCACCCTCCAGTCTGGAAATCCAAACTATCCACCTGCAGCATTTCCTTAGCCCTCCCAGTGAGATGAGTCCTACCCGCACCAGGTTCTCAGGACCCGGTTCATGGGGAACAACCCACTCAGGCCAGTTCTTAGAGCCCAAGTTCACGTCTCGCTTTTCTACACATACTCGTGTGTCTCACATAACTCGCCTACCCCTTCCCGCTCCTGTCTCAGTTTTCTCTTCCAGTCTAAAGATGGTTTGTCCTTTCACCCTCCCCAAGGTTAAAACACATGCAACTTCCAGGCAGCCTGTCTGTCCTTCAGTCCACACCCTGGTCGCTCACCCTGAAGAGAGTGCTGAGGACACTTGGACCCTCATGTCCACCCATACACATGTGGCCCACCTTCCCAGCTCAGACACACAACACCCACCTTTCCTCTGAACTTTGGGAAGCCAAAAATCTATAAAATTACCTTTGTCTCCTGGTGCCTCCATCGTATTGATTTTATTCTCCAATGTGACCATTGCATGTCCAATCTTTTGAGTTCCAGAAAGTTCAGTGATGGTTATTTCCTTCTCTTTGAACATATGGAAATTTGAGACTACTCAGGAATCTATACAGAGGTCTGCACTGGTTTAATTTTTAAATTTTTTTATCTTGAGGTCATTGCAGAACGCCATAAAAATTTCAAGAATGGTACAAATAGCATTTTCCTGAACCGCTTCGGAATCACCTACACAACCACGGGACAAGCCAGGACAATCAGGGACTTACACTAACCCGTCAATACTGCCTGAACTCCAGAGCCCCTTCACATTCTACCGATTGTCCCCAAATATGGTGGGGGAAGAATCCAGAGCAGAGTCACACATGACATCTCTACAGTCAGCTTCAGTAGCCACTGTTCCTCAGACTTTCCTGGTCTCCTGTACTGTCAACTCTTTGGAAAGATAAAGGAAAGATAAAGATTCTGTAGAAAGTCCTTCAATTTGTGTTCTCCTGACACTTCCTAAGGATTAGATTCAGGCTCTGCGTCTTTGGCAAGGATATCACAGAAGGAATGCGGTGTTCTCCTCATTGCATTTTATCAGGTAACATATGGCGTCAATTTGTCCCTTCATTGATGACAGACAGTCACTTTGATTGCTTGACCGAGGTGGGGTCGGTCAGGCCTGTCCTCCAGAAACTCACCCTTGTCCCCTTTGTAATTAATAAGTATTTTATGGGGACATACTTTGAAACTACCTGAATATCTCCTTCCTCATTAAACTTCTAATTTATTCATTCTTTTTTCAATCTCTGTCAATATGGACTCATGGACTCTGATTGTATTCAGTGGATTATCATCCCCTGTCATTATTAATGATGCTCAAATTTGTCTCATATTTGGCCAGAAAGAGCCTTCTGGACTGATTATCATGCTTCTTTGTGCTTTTTCTTCTTTTTGGTGAAAAAGAAAAGATTTGTCAGGCTCATCTTGTAATTTCTCTCTTCCTTCTCTGGAATCAGCTGTTTCTTCAAGGAACTCTGGTTGCTTTTAGAGATGTTAAATGCTATTTATTTATTTATTTATTTATTATTTTCAGAGAGAGAGAGCACGGGCAGAGAGAGAGGGAGAGAGAGGATCCCAAGTAGGCTCTGCTCAGTCAGTGCAGAGCCCAGCATGGGGCTCAATCTTACAAACCGTGAGATCATGACCTGAACCAAAATCAAGAGTTGGACACTTAACCAACAGAGCCACTCAGGTGTCCCATAAAGATATTTAAATACAACACCTTTGTGTCATTGATTCACGGTGGGCTTCACTAGGGCATATACATGGATATACATGTATTTATATACAGGCACTTAATCTATATTTATTTTATATCTAGCATAGATATTTTAAAAATTACTTTATACAGATACCTCCAATTCCAACATAATGCAATCAGGTTTATTTGAATTCTTCCCCTTTCAAAATACCCAACCCTCCTTGTCAGCAGTGAGAAGGCTGGCTGTGATTCTCACATGATTATCTATTTGATCTGTCCCCTTATATGTGACTGACTTATCCTCCACATACCCCTCTCCCTCCCAGATATTTTCTTGTCCTACTTGATGGTGTTGTCTTCCCTTCCCACACCTGATCCTTCTAGGTCTCTGACATCCAAGCCAGGCCTCTGTTTCCTGTCTACTACTGCACAGAATTCAACCTTGCTGAGACCCATCTGGTGACTTTAGGTCTTAATTGTTCAGGAAAAAAGGAAGAAGAAGAAGAAGAAGAAGAAGAAGAAGAAGAAGGAGGGGGAGGAGGAGGAGGAGAACAAGAGGAGGAGAGGAGGAGGAGGAGGGGAAGAAGAAGAAGAAGAAGAAGAAGAAGAAGAAGAAAGAAAAAAAGAAAGAAAGAAAGAAAGAAAGAAAGAAGAAAGAGGAGGAGAAGGAGAAGGAGGAGGAGAAGGAAAGGAGAATGGGGAGGAGGAGGAGGAAGGGGAGGGAGGAGGGGAAGAGAAGAGAAAGAATAAGAAGGGCTCTAATGTGGTTTTAACTCTGCAGCTGCTCAATGATGTTACCACTGTGGTTATCTTGAGTACATATGGAGCTATATGCAGAGTATACACTTGCTACTACTGATTTATTTCCTCCAAAGAATCAGCCACTGAAAGGCAACAGGAAGCCAGGGCAGTATCACAGACTGGGGGAAGTACCAGGTTTCCTAGTTTGCTCAAGTCAAAGTGCACTTCTGAATGGGTCTCCTATAATATCCCAGCTAGAGACTAACACCTGCTCAGAGAGCTCACCATTACTTATCACTCACACAGTGGCCCATCCATCTTGGTCTCTGCACATACAGGGATTGTTTAGGGACTGACAGTGGACACTTTGCATTATCTTTTAATGTTTTTATAATGGGGGAGTTTGCTTCTGTGCTTCTGAGCAACTATCAGAAAATCTAGAATTTGGCACCTACCTAAACCTTAATAGCACTGGTTCATGCAGCCAACAAAGGTCAGAATATCACTGGCTAAAGACTTCTCCAACTGAGTCACTGACTGACCTGGTATATCTTTCTGGGAAATATCAGAATCTACTGAACTATTAAAAAAGTGCGAAGATGGTAACAATTACTTCTGGTGCATTTAGTTTTCTCATTGATGGAGGACTTAGTGAGATTCCAGTACACAGGAAAACACTGGGTAACCCCCCTGCTTGTCTCCCTACCATGAACACAGCCAGAAATGATGAACTTGAAGTGTTTCCTCCACTATTTCTGCATCTATTCTCACTCTTCCTTCTTGAAATCTTGAAATCATTGATATATCTGTACTTCAATATTTTATATCCTACAGTAAATATAATTTGGAAGCAAGGATTCCAGTATTTTTTATTTTAGAGAGAGAGCATGAGCATGGGAGGGGGTAGATGAAGAGGGGGGAAGGGGGAGAGAGAGAGAGAGAGAGAGAGAGAGAGAGAGAGAATCTTAAGAAGGCTCCATGCCCAGTGCAGAGCCCAATGGGGGGGCTTGATCTCATGACAGTGAGATCATGACCTGAGCTGCAATCAAGAGATGGGCACTCAATTGACTAAGCCACCCAGGCACCCTTCCAGGAAATTTTTAGAAGATATTCTATTCACATTGTTGGTGGTGGTGGTGGCAGTGACAGTGGTGGTGACAGTCATGGTGGTGATGGTGGCAGTGGTGACATAAATGTGGCCTTTGACTCTCACTTGAGTTCCAAGTTTCCAGGCAAGTTGACATTTCAGTCATTACCTTTCACTTTTATAAATCTATTTATTCCTTAACACTGGCTCGGATGGGCTTTCTCAGATTCCTCAGGTGGTCTCCTCTCTCTCTGAGCACTGTACTTCCTGGGTCAGGCATCATCACGGCGTGTTATCATCCATCATCCGTACAGTCTCTGCTTCCCCAGTAGACTCAGGGCACCTTGAGATCTGTGACTTGGTCAGCCCATTTTTGAGCACAAGCCTGGCACATGACAAGCACCCAGTAAATACCTGTTAAAAATTAAAGAAGCCTAGATAAGAGCACCAGCCAGTGATGCATCAGCTGGACTTACGCCTCCTGCTCAAGCTCCACCAGCGGTTTCAGATCCAAGTGACAGTGATATTCATCAGCTTTGAATGCAGAACATTTTCATGTCGGTGGCGGGGAAAAGTATGCCAGAAATAACAGCCTCAACAAAACAACAATGTCCTCCTGCAGCTGTATGCTCCTCAAAGTGCTGTGGGTAAGAATGTGCTTCTGGACTTGTGCCAACCATCGAACCTTCCCCAGCTTCAGTTTGCTGTGGACCGCATGCACGCTGGTCCTGCACAGGGCAACCCTAGGCTTCTCTCTTGCAGGCACTGCTTGAAACATAACAACGCTGTTTAAGCTTCTCACACCAGCCGCTGCTTGAAACAGTTCCCTCTCAGCTGATGCTGCTGATAAATCCTCAATGTCCAAGTCTCAGCATCCCTCCCCCCTCCAGGCAGCCTACCTCCTCACCTACTTAACCTACTTTAGCCCCGCCCCTCGTGGTACCTGCCACTTGTCTTTCAAAAGAGTCATGTGCCTACTCCTTAAATGGATACAACCCTATATGTCAATTACATCTCAATAAAACTGAAAGTAAAGGGGCGCCTGGGTGGCTCAGTCAGTTAAGCATCGATTTCGGCTCCAGTATGATTTCACGGTTCGTGGGTTCGTGAGTTCAAGCCACATGTCACGCTCTGTGCTGTCAGCTCAGAGCTCAGATTCTGTGTCACCCTCTCGCCCTGCCCCTCCCCTGCTCTCTCTCTCTCTAAAACAAATTAAAAAAACATTAAAAACAAAAGTAAACTGAAAGTAAAAATGGCCTATTTGTTGCTTATATCTAAGATACGTCTTTTTTTTAATGTTTTTATTTATTTTTGAGACAGAGAGAGAGCACGAGCAGGGGAGGGGCAGAGAAAGAGGGAGACACAGAATCCAAAGCAGGCTCCAGGCTCTGAGCTGTCAGCACAGAGCCTGACACGGGGCTCGAACTCAAGAACCATGACATGATTCATGACCTGAGCTGAGATCAAGAGTCATAGTTAACCGACTTAGCCACTCAGGTGGCTTTGTATCTGTGTTTTTCATCTATGTTTCTCACTATTCTGTTTCAAATCTCTAGTCCGTGTATCTATCTCATACCAGCTGTCATGAGTGAAATCAGATTTTATATCACGTGCCACATTGCCTACCGTAGAGTAGGATTCAAGAAATACCAAATTCTTCAAATGATCCCCAAAACAGGCCATCAGAGACTGTGAAGTAAAAGTCACTCGTGAAGTTGCATATTCGATGTCCATTTACATCAGAGGCTCCATTAACTTGTCTTTGATAGAGTCTTGCATCCAAAGTGGGGACCCCCGCGCCCCCGAAGTGTATGCGACTGGAGATCGGTGCTCTCTGCAGGTACCACGCACATGGCTACACGGAGGTGTTTGCACGTCATCGGCCAGGGGTGGGCAGTGGAAGGCCCCTTACACCATCACAGCCGTTGTAACTATGTGCTTACGGCTGTAGTATGCGCATCAGTTAGGATCAGCATGAAGTGACCGCAGTGTACAATCTGGGCACTGTCTCCAAGTACATTACACTATCTAACTGCCTTGTGAAGACTCCTAGAGGACAGATCGAGAACATCTCTCCTTATTGAGGGCATGGCCTTCAGAAAAAGTTAAATGCCTCACCTCGGGAGGCTCACACGCGGGTTAATACTCGACGAATGGTCCAAGCCAAGACCCAGCTGATGCCAAAGCCCCTGTCGCTAACCTTGGCGCTCCGTGGCTTTACCTGCTCTGAGGAGACCACAGAGCGTTGCCAGAGGAACGCTTCCTGAGTAATTGTAAGGACTCTCTGGCCCTTCGGCTTTTTCGACATTTTTGCTTTTGACATCGAATCTTGGAAAGAAACACAGCATGCATCAAAATGCAAACTAGAGGTGGCTTACGGCACAGCCACATAAAGCCCCTTCCGGGCTCCCATTGCTGGCAGAAGCGAACGGATCACCTGGGCCAGGTGCTTGTGTCTTCAGTCTGCTCCGCTCCTCCCCTACAGACCAGCCGTCTGGTTTACATGCTCCCCCACCCCAGCGTGCTCCTGGCACGAAGCTCGCTTCCTTCTTTCCACGCCCTCGGACACGCCTCACCTCGGATGGAACGCCTTTTTCTACCATCGCAGAATTTACCCGGGCTAACAGATTAGAGATCCCCTTCTTCAAACACGTATTGACACAATTTCTGCAAAATGAACCCCTCTCTGAATTCAGGCACTAAACGCGGACGGGGGGGTTGAGGGAGAATAGCCAAGGGAGGTCGTCCACACGTTCTCGTCGCGCTTCTGTCTGGCTTCAGACTCGTGGCCCAGAGGTAGGAAGTTCTGATCGGCCCCTCTCCCGCTGCATGGACGCATTTGGCAGTAGACCACTGCCCCCTACTGTTGTGCATGCACCTAATCCTTACTGGTTCAACCACCCTCCCCCAGCCATCTAGGCTGTTAATATTTGGTACACCAGTGTTCTGCATTTCCTCTCCCGATCCATTCTTCGCTCTCCCCCATCCTGGCCCTGGAGGCTGGTGCTTGAGAACTGCATCATCCAAAGGCATCTGCCAGAGGGCTTCTGATTGGGTTCAGCTACTGGGAAACCCAACAGAGAGCAGAGGACGGGACCAGAGCAAGGTCAGGGCACCTCTTTGCGTCTGGTATAGCACCGCACCTCTGCAAGTGTCTTTGCCCCCACCCCCTCCCTGACCACCGCTCTGAAAAAACAGCTCCACTGGCCCTGTTTCTCAGGCTCTAGGGGTCCTGATGGCTTTCTGTCGCCGCTCATCTTTGAGGGTGTTTGTTTCTAACCACAGCCTCCCCCCCACCTCCAGGAAGTATTCTTATTGAAGTCCTTCTGTTTGAATCCTATAGGATGAATTCTCTTTTCTAGAGGGAACCAGATAATACAGCCAGAAACAGAACATTCATTATTCCCATCCAATTGTATAAAGCAGAACAAAATGTTCTCTAATCCATTGTATGTTTCATGGCAAAGAGTTTCATCATCTGAACCTGCGTGATACTTTATACTTTATGCTTGGATAGACCATTTTATTATTAAGCCACCATCAGATTAATTTAAGTAACTAAGCCCCTCTTGTTGGATACTGAGATTGTTTTGAATGTTCTGCTACGTATGTAACAAGTAGAATGGTAAATGTCTTTGCACATGCATTAACTTTCGATTAATAAATTTAATTCACTCATTGGCATCAATTGGCTGAACCAAAGGATAAGTGATATTTTTAACTCTTTAAGCCAATCCCTTTCAAGAGCTTTCAGGATTTCTTTTTTTTTTTTAATTTTTTAATATTTATTTTTGAGAGAGAGAGAGAGCACGAGTAGAGGAAGGGCAGAGAGAGAGGGAGACACAGAATCTGAAGCAGGCTCCAGGCTCTGAGCTACGAGCACAGAGCCCAATGTGGGGCTCAAACTCACGGATCGCGAGACCATGACCTGACCTGAAGTCAGAGGCTTAACCGACTGAGCCACCCAGGCGCCTCGAGCTTTCAGGATTTCTGATTTCTCCCCAGAAACATAGGAAGGTGTAGCCTCCTGCTTTCTGAGCACAGAGATCCACTCAGAGTGTGACCTCTTTGAAAGTGGGACACAGGGGTGCCTGACTGGCTCATTAAGTTGGGCATCTGACTCTTGATTTCCGCTCGGGTCACGATCTCACGGTTGGTGACTTCCAGCCTCGCCGCGGGCTCTGTGCTGACAGTGCGGAGCCTGCTTGGGATCCTCTGTCTGCCTCTCTCTCTGTTCCTCCCGCCCTGTGCTCTCTTCTCTCTCAAAATAAATAAATAAACGTAATAAAAAAATAGTATTAAAAAAAGTGTGACGCAAACACTGGGCGACAATGAGCTGTCACCCTACTTACTCACGACAGTTTGTGTGTTAGCTTCAGTCCTGGATTGTCCCCACTGTCGCCTGCATCTTAGAAAAACTGGCGTTGGTTACAAGGCGGGAAGGAGCCGGGCGACCACCGCGTCAGCAGCGTAGTTTCCAGGCTGCCTTGAGTTCATCTTCCCGAGGACCGCGTGGCCCCCGTTCTGTGGCTTCAAATGCTCGTGGCCCCACACAAGGACGGCAACATCCGAGGAGCTACCAGGGCCCGTGAGCATTTGAAGCCATCTCCCGTTTTTGAGAAGAAAACTTGCTTCACACCTCGTCTTCCATCTTCCCCGCTTGTTGATTTTCCATTTGTCTTCTGACTCAACGCGGTGGGAAGGAATTAAAGATTACTTTACGCTGTTATTTACATCTGATTAGAAACTCATTCCATTTTCTTTGATCCGTCTGGCTTTATCTGCCTGAATTAATTTGCTTTCCTGAGTCACAAGGGTTTGGGACACGGCTTTGAGAATGTACCGCTACAGGGAAAAGCACAGTGAAACGCTAACGTCCTTGCTTCCTGGCCTGAATCATCAAGGACTTCACCGTCTCGAAATGCCCAGCAGGGTGGATGGAGATCACTAGGGAAGAGAAGTCTACCGTTGACCTCAGGAAACGATGCTGCAAGTTGATGCAGGCCCGCCCTTTCATCCTGGCTGGGCAGAAACGTCCTGGGTGTGGAATCATTTCAGAGCCCGAGATGCCACCAGTCCACAGAAGCTGTCACAGTGTAGCAGCAATGTGACCTGCACAGACTGGGCGCCGCGGTGGGACGGGTCACTCTGAGGAGGCACCTGCCACACCCAGCATGGCAGGAAGCCTCCTCCGTTCACCTCCGAAATGGCTCTCATCACTTCCTCCTTACTTCTGTCTCCACTGCCAGCGCTGCGGTCCCCGTAGACAGCTTCGTGTTGCACCTGCCTGCACCTGGCCTTTATACCTAGACACAATGGCAGGCAGACCAGGGGGTCCTGGCCCAACTCCTGGGAACCTGGGAGGGTGTCACCTTACATGGCAAAAGGGACTTACTAGATGTGACAAATTAAGGACCTTGAGATGGTGAGATAATCCTGGCTTATCCAGCTGGACTCAATGCAATCACATGGGTGCGTATGAGGGAAAGAGGGAAGACACACCCAAAGGAGGAGTGTGGACAGCAACGGAGAGGGCATGATGGGCTTGGAAAGGGCGGGGGGGGGGGGGGGGAAGGGGCCATGAGCCAGGGGATGCTGGTCACATCCCGAAGCTGAAAGGGACAGGAAACGGGCTCTCCCCTGCAGCCTCCGCAGGGAGCAGAGCCCTGCCCACATCTTGAACAAGGTTTGGCAAGAAGTATACTAATTAGGTTTTGGTTATTGAGACTGAAGACCATGGGGCCATTCAAAGGGGATTGCATGCGGGTACTTGCATTGACAAATGTAGGGCTCAAAAGAAGTTTATTCACAATGTGAGGGTTTTAAAAAAAATTTTTAACGTTTATTTATTTTTGAGAGACAGAGAGAGACAGAGTACGAGTGGGGGAGGGGCAGAGAGAGAGGAAGACACAGAATCCGAAGCAGGCTCCAGGCTCTGAGCTGTCAGCCCAGAGCCCAACGCAGAGATCGATCCTGCAAACCTTGAAATGATGGCCTGAGCTGAGATGATGGCCTGACACCAAAAGTCAGATGCTCAATCAACTGAGCCACTCGGGTGCCCCAATTCACAATGGAAGTTTGAGCCGTGGATGCTTCCGCTGTGGCCTGCATCCCCATGGCAGCATGAGGAAGAGCAGGAAGGAGAGACCGAGCACTGATGTGCTCTTTGTGGGTGGACAGGAGACACCAATGGAGCAGACGTGACTAAGGACAGGTCATTAGGGTGAATGTCTGTATAGACGAGGGGATACGGGGCACCCTCACCACACTTACGGTATTGCTGACTCTATTCCCTTGGCTGTACCTTTCACCCCGTGACTTACCCTCAACTGGAAGCCGGTAGCTCTCACTGCCCTTCAAACGCCCCCCCCACCCACCCCAGCCCCGAGCATCCGTCATTTTCTTTTCTGTATTTATGGGTCTGTTTCTGCTTTTTGTTTGTTTTTAGATTCCACACATAAGTGAAGTCATATAAGGTTTGTCTTTCTCTGAATTATTTCACGTAGCATTACACTCCCCAGGTCCATGTGAAATTTCTGTTCTTTTAAATCATTTAATTGGTAGTACTTCTGTTATGGAAGCCCTAAGACCAAGATATTTTTCTTTTTCGTTTTCCTGCTTCGGTGCGAGGCTTACAGGGTATAGTCCTTGGGGAGGCTTTCACTGACTGTGATTACTTTTTAAAACTATTTTATTTTATTTTATTATTTTTTTAACATTTATTTATTTTTTGGAGCGTGCAAGTGGGGGAGGGGCAAAGAGAAAGGGAGGCACAGAATCCGAGGCAGGCTCCAGGCTCCGAGCTGTCAGCGCAGAGCCCCACATGGGGCACGAACTCACCGACCGCGAGATCATGACCTGAGCCGACGTCGAACACTCAACCAACTGAGCCACCATTTTTATTTTAAAATAAAATTTATTTTATAATTTTATCATGATAAGTGACTGTGATAAGCCTAGTAGTGGAATTGCTGGGTCATAGGTAGTTTTAAAGTTTTGAGGAACCTCCATACCGTTGTCCAGAGCGGCTGCACCAGTTTTCATTCCCACCAACAGTATAAGAGGGTCCCCTTTCTCCCCATCCTCACCAACACATGTTGTTTCTTGTTTTAGCCATTCTAACAGCTGTGAGGTGGTATCTCCATGTGTTTTTAATTTACATTTCCCTGATGAGTGATGTGAGCATCTTTTCACGCGTCTGATGGCCATCTGGATGTTTCCTACGGAAAAGTGTCTGTTCACGTCTCTGCCCATTTTTATCTTTGTAAGTTTTTGCTTTAATTCCCGTTAGTTAACACATAGTGTAATATCAATTTCAGGTGTACAATATAGTGTCTCATCACTTCCATACAACCCCCGGTGCTCATCACAGCAAGTGCACTCCTTAATCCGCATCCTGTTCCCTCCAGGTCCCCCCGCCCCACACACCTCCCCTCCAGTAACGATCAGTTTGTCCTCTATTGTTAAGAGTCTGTTTCTTGGTTGCCTCTCTCTCTCTTTTTCCCTATGCTTCTTTTGTTTCTTTAATTCCACATATGATTGAAATCATATGGTATTTGTCTTTAACTTATTTCACTTAGATAATGCTCTCTTGCTCCATCTATCATAGGAAATGTCATAGCTATGTAATATTCCATTGTGTGTGTGTGTGTGTGTGTATACTGTTGATATATACATTGTGTGATATATATATTGTGTATATATACATTGTTGATAATGTTCTGCCTACTTTAAAAAAAATCTTTATTTATTTATTTAGGAGGGGGAGGTGGGAGGTAGAGGGAAAGAGAGAACCTCGAGCAGGCTCCATTCTGTCAGCACAGAGCCCGACGTGGTCTCACGAACCATTAGATCATGACCTGGGCCAAAATCAAGAGTTGGACGCTTAAGGGACTGAGCCACCCAGGTGCCCCGTTCTGCCTACGTTTTAATTGGATTATCTGAGTTTTGGGTATTGAGTTGTATCAGTTCTTTATATATTTTATATAGAGGGGATTATCTGCGTTTTGGGTATCGAGTTGTATCAGTTGTTTATACATTTTATAGAGAGAGGTTCTATATACACATATATGTATATATGTATATGTATATATATATATGTATATATGTATATGTATATTGTATATACATATATATGTATATGTATATTTATGTATAAGGGTTATATATTAACCCATTATCTGATATATCTCTTAAAAATATCTTCTCCCATTCTGTAGGTTGCCTTCTAGTTTTGTTGATGGTTCCCTTTGCTGTGCAGAAACCTTTTTTTTGAGGAAGCACCAATTATTTATTTGCTTATCTATTTAATTTTCTTTCCAAATTTTTATTTAAACTCTAATTTGTTAACATGTAGTGCAATACCGGCATCAGGAGTAGAATTCAGTGATTCATCATGTACATACAACACCCAGGGCTCATCACAAGTGCCCTCCTGAGTGCCCATCCCCCATGTCGCCCATCTCCCACCCTCCTCCTTCCATCAACCCTCAGTTTATTCTGTCATTAAGAGTCTCTTATGGTTTGTTTCCGTCTCTCATTTTTTTCCCCTTCCCATATGTTCATCTGTTTTGTTTCTTAAATTCCACACAGGAGTGAAGTCATATGGTATTTGTCTCTCTCCGACGGACTTATTTCACTTAGCATCATACCTTCTAGTTCCATCCACGTCGTTACAAATGGCCAGATTTCATTCTTTTTGATGGCTGAGTACTGTTGCCATGTGTATATACACCACATCTTCTTTTCCATTCATCAGTCCATGGACATTTGGACTTTTCTTTCCCTTGCCTCAGGAGACCGATCTAGAAAGAAGTCGCTATGGCTGATGTCAGCGAAATTACTGCCTGTGTTCTTTAGGATTTTTATGGTTTCAGGTCTCATATTTAGGTCTTTAATCCATTTTGAGTTTATTTTTGTGTATGGTGTAAGAAAGGGGTCCGGTTTGTTATTTTGCATGTGTGTGTCTGAAAACCCTACTCTTCTACTCTGCCTTCCCCCTTCTGAGGCGGTATTCTTCTGTACGTTGGTTTGGATGGCTACTCCCAGTAAAGGCATTCTGCCCTCATTAAGGGTCTCTCCAATGCCTGAGGACAATGGGACGAGGCACCGGAGGCAGCCTCTGGCTCCTGTTCCAAGGGGGTGGCTGCACAAACCACACTGAGAATCGCTCGTCCTTCCAGGTCACGGCCCTTCCGTGCTCGCCCGCAACACGAGATAACAGCTGCAGGGGTTGTGACCCATGTTCTCTAAGCTGAAGACTGGAGAGAAGATAAGAGAGCTGGAAAACTGGAAAGGAAACCAATAAGCATCCGGAGGGCAACAGCCGGGTGGAGCAAAAAATAAAAGTTGAGATTTAAGAAGAAAGATCCAGGGACAAAACTTGCCTTAGAAAGGCCCGCTGGGCACGCAGCACCTGTGCCTCTGTTCCGCTGCTGTCAGAAATTCCGTGTTCTTATAGGTCCTCCCAAGACCCAGGCCCTCATCCCCCCGACCCTGGACCCGACTCAGGCTCCAGCCGGGCGACTCCGGGGTGAGAGTTGTCTCAGATGGAGCTGTGCTTGCACCCGGCTGGGCTTCCTGGAGCTGCCGGGGCACCATCATGCCTCTCGTCCCCCCCTTGTGGACCTCTGACTGTGGAGACACGCTCTGTCCCACCCCAGCAGCCACCCTCACTCCGGGCCTGGAGCACACCTCTCCCAGGATGCGCTACGCCTGGTCCCAGGTCCGTCCACATCTTGTGTGTCTGTGTGATAATCATCCTTAAAATGCCAGTACTGAGCGTCTATTTTCCACAAACACGGGACACATTATTGTCGTCGGTATTAACGGCATTTTCTGCTTATATCTGACGGACGACGCATCCTTTCCCCAAAGGTGCCAAGTTCCTGTTAAGATCTTTGTTACCAGCTTGCGTGAAGGAGATCAAATGAACTTGGTGTGTGGTTAATGTGTCCTGGGGACCCCATTAACAACCGCGACATGCCTGGGGCCTGGGGCCTGGAACCTGGCCATTTTCTTCCCCTTGTGGGCACCACAGCTACGCGGCACCCGGGAGGGGTGGGGGCAGGTCGTTCTACACTTCTCGCTTCCGATGAATTGCAGGAAAACGTATCCACTTCACAGGCGGCCTCCCCACGGCCAGGGAAGCCACTGCCAAGCCACTGCCGTCTGTACCTCTGTGCAGGGGAGCCCTAGCGGACACAGAGGACGACCCGCAGAGCCCACGGGAAGCTAAGGCAGGTCCTGCCCTGAGTGATCTCGTTCACTCATGGCTGAGTTTCCCGCGCTGCCGGCTCACAGCGATGACGCAATTTGAAGGGTAATGTGGGTCCTGTGTGTCAGAACACTCACCCCGGATCCAACACCAGGACCACCACGGTGCAGCTGGTTCTGAAACTGTGCAAACAGCACTATATGCAAGGAGAATGATATAAAGACATGTGTTGAACCATGAGACGCCACCTCGCGCGCGGCAGAACGGCTAAAATGAACAACTCGGGAAACAACAGATGTTGGCGAGGACGCGGGCAAACGGGAGCCCTCTTGGGAAGAGGGTGGGAAGGCAAACTGGTGCAGCCGCTCTGGAGCACAGTGTGGAGGTTCCTCAGAAAGCTAAAAATACAATTACCCTAAGACCCAGCAATAGCGCTGCTAGGTATTTATCTAAAGGGTACAGAAGTGCTGATTTCAAGGGACAGGTGCACCCCAATGTTTACAGCAGAGCTACCGACAATAGCCAGAGAATGGAAAGAACCCTGATGTGCATCGACAGACGAATGGATAAAGAAGATGTCATATATATATATATATATACGTATATATATACGTATATATATACATATATGTATATATATATGTATATATATACGTATATATATACATATGTATATATGTGTGGAGTATTGGCCATCAGAAAGAATGAAATCTTGAAATCTGCGATGATGTGGCTGGAACTAGAGTGTATTATGCTAAGCAAAATAGTCAGAGAAGGACAAGTATCATACGATTTCACTCATATGTGGAATTTTTTTTTAATTTTTTTAACCTTTTATTTATTTTTGAGACAGAGAGAGACAGAGCATGAACGGGGGAGGGGCAGAGAGAGAGGGAGACACAGAATCGGAAGCAGGCTCCAGGCTCTGAGCCATCAGCCCAGAGCCTGACGCGGGGCTCGAACTCACAGACTGTGAGATCGTGACCTGAGCTGAAGTCGGCCGCTTAACTGACTGAGCCACCCAGGCGCCCCTCATATGTGGAATTTAAGAAACACGACAGATGAACAGAGGGGAAGGGAAGGAAGAATAAGAAAAAAACAGAGAGGGAGGCAAACGATAAGAGACTCTTATGTACAGAGAACACACTGAAGGTTGCAACTGGGTGTGGCATGGAAGTGATGAATCACAAAATTTTACCCCTGAAACCATTATCATACTGTAAGTTAACTAACTCAGATCCAAATAATAAAAAAAAAAGAATAAAAATGTGTCCAGGAATCCAGACATTCAGAGGTGGGCACAATGGACTCTGAACTTCTGGTTCAAAGAAGAATTAAGACAGGAAGGATGATGAAGGTGTCCTGAAAAGCAAGTCCTGGAAGGCGGGAGAATAAGCGATGGGGCCCCACACAGGTGTGCCAGAGCAGCCCTTGGGGACGTGGCTGGAGGAGGCCGGGAGGCAGGGGAAGCGTTCCCTGGACGGCGAAGAGGAAGCAGAGGGCCTGGGAGGATCAGCAGAGGGTGAGGAGGAGAGCGGCCATCATGGGCCAGAATGATTCTGGAAAACCCAAACAGCGCAGCAGGGAGGGCCGTGGCCGTGGCAGGACTGGTGTCGTGGTGTCCAGTTCGGGCTCCCTCCATGACGCAAGCAGGGGATAGCGGCTGGGAGGGCGGCCGGGCAGGCTCTCATCCTGCGCGACACACCTAGCAGGGCACGCCCCTGCCTCCGGCCACCGAGTCTGCCTGGAATCATGGGGGCCGTGCTCGGCCCCCAGGCACAGGTTGGCTGCCAGGGCCCCAGCCCACCACCTTCGCCTCTTGATCCACCTGTCGCCTCAGGGGCACGTGGGCTGGGTGCGGTCCCACCTCCATGCCCTTCTCGGCAGCACTGAGCCCCCGGCTCGGGATGTGGTCGTCAGCCAGGACCAGCTTCCTCGTCAGCTCCAAGGCTGCTTTCCCAGTGTTTCTTCGCCTTTCTCTGCTGGCTTTGCCTTTGCAGTAGACATGGCCCTGGAGGCCTAGAGCAGCCTGGTTATTCTACAGGGGAATCGATAGCCGTTCACTCATTCACGAATTCCTTTGCTCAACAACTGTCTAGTGATCACCGATTTGGTGCCAGGCATCGGGCGTGAAATGGAGAAAGGACACACACACACACACACACACACAACACTGTCACTGGCCTGGTGGCAATCACAACTTAGTGGGGGAGATACACAGTAAAACTCTGCATTGTGAGTAACTTGTTCTGCGAGGGTTCCGCAAGAGGAGCAAACATTCCTCATAAATGTTAACTTGATAAACGAGCGTACGTAACACCGAACGACCCATGATCACGACCGAGCCAATGGCCTTTGAAATTCCTTGTGATATACGAGCGCTTTGGGAGACAAGCATGTTTCCGGAATGGATTATGCTCACAAACCAAGGTTTTGCTGCACTTGGTCGAATAACTGCTCACAAGTAACGTTATCACCATGGCGCCTGTTGGGAAGGAGATGATGTACACGGTGCATTGAGATGGGAGGGTTGTGGAGGGAGGGACTCGGCAGCTTGCAGGGAAATACCCAGGAGGGGTAACGCTCATGCGGGCACGCGGAGGGGACACGTTACACGTCAGTTCAGTACGAGGGCGTGGACAGAGGATACAGCAGAGGGAAGCACGTGTACACAACCACTGTAGCAAGAGGCCTGGTTTATTTCAAACTTGCAAGGGAGGCGAGTGCAGCTGGAGGAGGGGGGTGCACAGGGCAGGTCAGTGGCTCCCAGGCGTCCTTGCCAAGGCTCTTCTTTATTCTGACAGCATGGACATTTCACCCAGAGGGTGGCGTTTTAACCTACATGTGAAAAAAATATCACCCACCATAAATGTAGAAAGCAGAGGGCTGGCATCAAGATCAGACAGGGGCAGGTGGTAAGGTGGGAGCACCATAGCACAAACGCAGTCCAGGGGGAAACCGGCAAGAGATGTCAAGGGCAGACTACACCATGGGACGGAGAGGGCCCAGAGCTCGGCTTGACACCCCCACAGTGCACAGAGCAGAGGAGGAACATTTGCCTAAAAGAAGAAACCGAGGGGAAGAAACGCCAGGGAACTGTTGAATCGAGGAATCCAAGGGATAAAAATCATTGCAAAGGAGAGGTCAGTCTGTTGGACTGAGTAGGCGGAGACCCTTGTTGGTCTCAGCCAGAGCTGTTCTGGTGGCACTAGAGAGCCGTGTCCTGAGTGCACTGTCCCCGAGGGCGGTGGGAAGAGGGCGCTGAGCGTCCGCGGGGCAGGAAAGGCTCCGGAGACTCTGGCCCGCAGGCCAGGAGGAGGCGGATGGTGGGCAGCAGGCACTGACAATGAGACAGACAGAGCATCCCACATGCTGAAGAAGAGGACCCAGTTCCAAGAGACATGAAGAAGACCGAAAACATCAGTAGGGAAAAGTCCCCGAGAGAGGGATAGTGTATTTACACAGAGCAACACAATTCAGCTTTGAACATTTTAGACGCACACTTGAGCAGATTGTGGAAAATCACTTGCAACATTAAACTCATTTTCTAATATATTTTATCATACATTTCATGAAATATTTTGTATGCATTTCAGACACTTCACATTCTTCCCTTTGAACTCAGTGGGTTGTGTTGTTTCTGCTTAAACCACCATTGCAATCCCTAGATAAATCGCATTGATAATAACACCCATTATACACACTACTGAGGTCCATTTACCAGGATTTCTGTGTCTGTGTTCATACGTGAAGGTGTTCTACACTTGCTTTACCTCTACTGTTCGAGAACATTTTTGTGCCAAGTTTACACGGGCATCATAAAATGGGATTGGTAGCAATTCCTTCTATATTTTCTAAAATAGTCGTATAACAGAGTTTATCTCCTTCGGTATGACTCATAAAGCCATCTGGGTCATTGTCTTGGGGTAAGTTAATATTGGGGGTGACGACCCATGGCTACCCATTCATTTTCTAGTCTGGTTATTGTTTTCTTGAGGCAATCTCGATCATTAATGGTTTACAAAAAATATTGTCTATTTCACCTGTCTCAAAATAAGCTATGCAAAGTATTTCATAGTATTCTTTTATACCCCATTTCTATCCGTAGATCTGCTCCGTTTTCTTGGCTAATATTGCATATTCAGGCAGTCTCTGTGGAGGCTTGCTGAGTTCACTAGGCTGCTTAGAGATCTCTTCTGGATCGTAAAAGTGAAGAAAACAGAAGCTCAAGATACAGTGGAAAAGACCCCACTTGAGTGGGAAGTCAAGCCGGGTCTCCTGATGCTCCCTGGACTGCTAGCTTGCCCCTGTCTGTAATACTAATTCGATTCAACCCATGCGGGGCCAATGAAGTTTTCACGACTATGTTTGGACAGAGCAAGCCCCAGTGTGAATGCGGGACAAGTTCGGTAACCGAGGACTCACCGTCACCATGATGCCCCATGAAGGTTGATCTGAAGCCTTGTTACCAATTTCTCAAGGACAAAAATCACACACCAAATAATATACCATCACAATTTGGAAACGGGTGAAATTTAGCAAGACAAAGCCATACGTGTGAGGCATAAATGCCATGGCAGCTGTGTTATTCTGAACATTCCCTTATTTAAAAGAAAGTCATGCTCCTGATTGTTCTAGATGTGTCTTTTAAGCAATGAATTTTGCAAGGTTTGAGATGTACATTCAACTCAGTGGACCCCACTTTTCCATAAAACACTCAAATGTAAAGAAAAATGTGGTAGTCACTGACAAAGTAGTGAAATGTCTCCTTTACAATGAGAAGCAAAAGCAAAGAAGAAAAATAATGCTTCTGACTTGTTTCAGCGATTTGAAACCCTTTCCAGCAGGAAAAAAAAAGATCTACTAAAACTCTTATAGGAATCCTCACTGTAAGTGACAAGACGATTTATTAAGTCCAAACAGAAAATGTCCATACACTTCTTTCTTCTCCTTATCTACTGGATACCACTTGACAATATCCTTATATTTATAAATGGCATCTGACCTAGAGATCTTAATATGCTACTTTAATTCTGAAAATAGTAATGATCTTAAGAACCCAGACTGCTCAAAGATAGTCACGTAATTTTGACATTACTTAGTTTACTTAACAGGTCCAAAATGGAATTCATTCTATTCTCATGCAAATGGCACAAAACTGGTTATGTGTTCCTAGAGGAGAGACTGCTGGCTGTCTATCCAGTATCCATTTTCTTATATAGAATCAGAATTCTCACTTCATTTTAGGGACTCAGCTAAAACTGTACCATGATATCATATAAGCCTGAGTACGTGGGTTAGACTGCCAGGAGATCTCTTTAAATGGTGTGCTTTTTTATTCCCCCTTAATCGAATCTCTTTTTCTGCTTTGGATGTTGTGATAGCTGGTGCTCCAGCAGCCATTTTGGGATATAAGGGAAAGTCTAAAGATGGCAGAGCTGTGTTTTTGAGGTCTGTGGAGCCACTGTATCAGCATCTACCAGAATAACAGGCAAATAGCCATTGCCCATTGAATATTGGTGACATGCTCCGATGCTCCCTCATCCTCACAGACCTTATCCCGCTTCTCCATCTGTGATGGCCCAGCCGCATGGTAACTACTCCATGAAGTTGGTTCTTGCACCCTGGTTAGAAGGAAGCACTCCATGTGGCCCTAGGGCAGGAGTGCTTGTTGCCCGCAGACCTCACCTTGCCTTCCCCGCATCACCGCGTGCTTCTCAAGGTCACGGACCATGTGGGTCTTTTACTTGCTGGCCTACCAATCTCACGTTGACTGTACCCCCCATGTATTTATGGACACAGAACGGGCTCAATAGTATGGATCGAAAGAATGAATGTGTGTGCGCGCGCATGTGTATGTGTGTGTGTGTGTGTGTGTGTGCGTGCATGTGCACGTAAAGGGCTCTGAATTACTCAAGTGTGTGAAACTGACTTGTAACGTACCAGCGGCATCCTGCAGCAAAACCACCACGGGGCTGAAATATTGCAACACACCGAAGGAAAGTCAGAGAGGAAAGGAAAGTCAGAGAGGAAAACACACCCAAACCAGTCTGAAAATGTCAAGTGTCTCTATCCCCCACTTAGGAGGGGGGAGGTTGTGATTAAGCTGAAGTCTTTATGTCATATTCATGAATACCAAATAGTGGGGGAGGGTGGGTGCAGCAGCGGGGGGAGGGTGGCGGCGGGGGACGATATTTCATGAAAGGTTTTAGAGTGATCGTGTTCTGCTGTTTTTCAGTTCGACATCCACTAAACCAAGCCAACTATAACAGTCAGTCCCTCACTGTTCAATCTTCTAAAAATATACTCCTTGTTTGCTTTCTCCAATCCTGATTTTGGGTGAGGGTTTTTATCTATCCTGTGTTCAAATATCCGGGTGAAGATAAGCCACACGATAAAAGATAGGTTGCTGGAACCGGGGCAATCACTACGATCTCTGCCTTATGAAGTACCCTCCTCAGAATGCTTTCAAAAGAAGGTAGTTGGTTTAAAAGTCTCAGTTGTGTGACCGTAAGCCCAAAGGTCTTAAGACAAATGTCCAGCTGCAAAGGTGTAAAATATCTGCATGACTTATACATGCGGTGACATTTTCAACACTAACATAAGATCTGACCTTTTGTGTCCAGTCTTCCGGGGTATGGAGCTCGCACATACAAGTTTCTTTTCTCTTCCTGTTGACTGTTCGAAGGCCTACTGGGAAGCACCACCTCCAAGAAAACAGCAGTTCAAAGAATCCCCGAGAGCGGAACGTTGCAGACTCAAACGTTAACCTTTTCAAGCTTTAAAAGATCTAGAGTGTGGGGCGCCTGGGTGGCTCAGTCGGTTGAGCGTCCGACTTCAGCTCAGGTCACGATCTCATGGTCCGTGAGTTCGAGCCCCGCATCGAGTCCTGTGCTGACAGCTCAGAGCCTGGAGCCTGCTTCCGATTCTGTGTCTCCCTCTCTCTCTGCCCCTCCCCCGTTCATGCTCTGTCTCTCTCTGTCTCAAAAATAAATAAACGTTAAAAAAACAAAATTAAAAAAAAAAAAAAAGATCTAGAGTGGATGCATTTCCCCCTTAGCTTTTTAAACTGGATCCCCTAAATGCAAAGAAATACACAACTTCGTTCCAAGAATCAGGTGACGCAAAAGCACACCTCATTTATTCACTACAGTAGAACCATGTTCCCGGGTCTTGGGCTTCATTGATCAATTCAACAACAATCATAACAAAGGATTACATCCTCCACTTTGACAATGAGACTGTGTTAGAACGGAGGGGGAGGGGGTGGCATCCTAAAACCCTAAATTGCAACTTCTTTAGGAAAGCGTGATTCATGTGATTCATGCGAAACTGAAATCATTCGAACAAAAACTCTCTGTGGTTGGCTGAATCCTGACACGTTAAAAAGATCTCTAGTATTGAATGGTATCAGGAAAAGACAGATTTTAGTGAAATTCTGCGTCTGGAAAGAAAAGGGACAGGAATCTCACAAGCTTTGGGCCCCAAGCTACTATTACTCAAAACTTTAATTGGATAAGGTCGAACTTTCAAATGAAATGAATGCAGCTGTCCATGGAGATTTGAGAAAAAATGTTATTCAAAGAAGGTCGAGAAACATCTCAAAACTCAGAAACGCCTGGCAAGAAACCATTTTCAGGGACGGACACACTCACTTCACGCCTGTTGCCATCAGATGCAGAATGTCAACCCGCCGTGGCCCTCTGGAGCCACTTCGCGGGACTTTGTATCTGAAGAGACTAGGGCAGTAACTCCGAGAATGGCTTAGTTGTTAGAAAATTTTCAAGTGTTTGGAAGGTAATGTTTATTTACTACGTATTGTACTAATTTTCCTGGCAAAATGAGAAGGTAACTAGACAGTGTGCGTCATTGATTTTAAAACTGAGAGAATGCCAGGAGGTATTAAGAAAATTAAGAAATTAAGAAAAACAGAATACATCCACATTATATTGCTTTCCGTACCTCCCTATATTTAAAATCTGCACAACTCTGGTAAAACTGTTATAAATGGCAGAGAGTACCCAGTTCAATTTACTCCATTTTGCTAAAGGGTTCACTAAAAACCTCCTGAATTCCGATTTCTTTAAAAAAAGCAGCTTTTGTATGAAAAAAAAAATGGCAATTTTCACATGTCCTACCATAGAACATCCAGTATTACAAAAAAAAAAAAATGGTATTTAAATCCTTGAATTTTTATTTAGACACATGTCAGCGTATCTAGTAAAATGGGGCAAAAATGGAAAACAGCCTGAGCCACTATTTCCTAAACAAATCAGTCAGGAAAGTTACTAGCCTTGGCTGCCTCAGTTTCCTTAAAGGTACAGTGAAATGTTCGGAACGGATGATCTCTGGCAGAGCCTTTCCAGCTCCAAGATGTCTCAGTCGGGACTCGAGGGTCCCTCGTGCCCCCGTCACCAAGAAGCCGGCCCCTCCTTGGCTTGACAAACCATGCAGGGGGATGCCCTAAAAGTCTACAGAAACCAATCTTTGAGGTGGCTGGTTATTAGTTAGCAGTTTCAGAAAGGAAATGAGAAAGTATGGATTTGACCAGCAGGAGCCGGACTCCCAGCACCTCCGGGGCGCTCGGGCTCCTGTGATCCTCCAGGATGACTTGTTAACCAAAGACAAGGTATTATTCCTCTTAGAAACGTCTCCTTTCGTGCTTAGATAGGCAGGTGATCGGGCTGGTGACAGCCGGTGGATGGAGCCCGGGTACATGGTGAAGCTTTCTGTTGCTCGGTAACAAAATTAATAAATACCTGACAAAAGGATGAAAACCATCGTTAACGTGTAAGAACACTAGACCTTTTCTTCTCAACTATTAGATGAAGGGGCACCTTAAAGCACAGCCCCTCTTGCCCCCAAACCACAAGCCACTCATTCATACCACCCGCCTAGAAACCACCATAAGCAGGTAAGTCCTTTGAGGACAATTATTAGTTCGCCTGGAAATTCTGGATGCCTCAAGCACGGCTTGAGAAAGAAGCTGTGATTTAATTCTACATGCTGGCACTCAGTAAAGCGAGCACTTTGCTTCCCAAAGTCCACTAAGGATCACTTACAGCAGAGTCCCCTTAGACGTTCGGGGGGGTGGGCAAGCAAAACGAAGAAGGGAAGGTTAGCAGGGCACGATCTCCCCAGTGAACACCCACTCTGCTTGTCTACAAACCGGAGCCCTGCTAAATACGTACGTTTTTTTTTTTTTTTTTTAAGTTTATTTATTTATTTTGAGAGGAGAGACAGAGACAACACAAGTGGGGGAGGCACAGAGAGAGAGGGAGAGAGAGGAACTCAAGCTGGCTCAGCACTGTCAGGGCAGAGCCTGATGTGGGGCTCCAACCCAGCAAGCCGTGAGATCATGACCTGAGCTGAAGTTGGATGCTCAACCAACTGAGCCCCCCCAAGGGCCCCCTAAATATGTACCTTAAGTGGACAGCTGACAAGAAACAAACCATCCTGTGTTGTAAAACCAGTGAGTAATTTAAAGAAAGAATGACCTCAAGAAGTAATCTGGCTACTTTTAAAATCAGCTGCAGGGGTAGGCGTGGGGGTGCCTGGGTGGCTCAGTCGGTTAAGCATCTGACTTCGGCTTGGGTCACGATCTCGAGGTTTGTGAGTTCGAGCCCCGCTTCGGGCTCTGTGCTGACAACTCAGACCCTGGAGCCTGTTTTGGATTCTGTGTCTCCCTCTCTCCGCCCCTCCTCCACTTATGCTCTGTCGTCTTTCTCTCTCAAAAATAAATAAATGTTAAAAAAAAATAATTAAAATCAGCTGGGGAGGCCTGAAGCACATACCAAAATGCAACCCGCCGACGCGTTCAAAATACAATACCTGTTCCAAAGTGGTTTCGTTGATGGAGTAACGTTGGATACTCAGGAAGGTCTTATTGCCTTCCAGAACCCTGAACAGGTCGGCCAAGCACTCCCACTGCTTCGGCACGTGGTATTCCAGCAGGTTAAGGCGCTGCCCCTAAAAGCCAAAAGCAAACCGCAAACCGTGTCACATGACTGGCCGCCGTCACACAAAGTCGATCACAGGATATTTAACTGCTAAGTAAATGGCGTTTTTTTTAAACCACACACCCAAATACCGGCTGGGGTGTGGGTCCGTTCCAGGTCCCCAGTGCGTGCGTACTGAAGACTGATTCTGAGGCAGAGCAAGTGGGTGGTCCCCCTCAAGGCCGAGTCACCGATCTGCCCCTTATATGCCCCCCCAACATGCCACAAAGGGGGTGGAAGAGCGCTCCACGGGTGCGGGGGTACGGAGCACTAGCTAAGAAGGAGGACGTAACTGTTGAGTAAGGAGATGCACGGAGGACCTGAACTTGGCTGGGACGTGAGGAGAGATCCCTGTGGCCCTCACCATTAGCTGGCGGAGCAGCTCTTGGTGGGAGAGTAAACCTTCCGACCCCTGTCGGCACACGTGCAGAGCAGGGTAACAGCACATGTGTCCTCAGGCTATTTGGGGCCGTTCATGAGTACGAACCACCAGCCTTGTACAGCATGCTTATCGATGGATTTCGCTCCGTGGCTCTTGTGGAAATAGACAGGTGACAGCTATATTACAGACCAGAACCTATTAGAATTTATGACAAACGAGGACCACACAATTTTCCAAAGTATTCTACATACACGTTGCTTCTAAAATGCTACTGTGCGTGGGAATCACTGGGTCACGTCCTCAGATGCCGATCTGGATTTGGTTGGTTGGGGCTTGGGATCCTGCAGATCCCACCAGCTCCCAGGTGACAAAGACACTGCTGGTTCAGGGATCGCTTTGCATCACGTTAGCAGAGGCTTATGATCCACGCACCGTGCACCCCTCGTGAAAATAGTGTTGAAACCACCAAGCCTCTAAACCCCGCAGCAAATGCCTGGAAGAAATTCCTTTCTTTAATCTTTCCTTCCTGGACGAAACATGACTGGGCTCACGGGTAACAGGCCTATGAAACCACAGTTCACTCTGGGAGACCCAACAAAGTGGCCGGACGGGCTCATCATCCTTCACAGTGATCAAGCAACATGCACTCTCCCTTTGCTATTTTCAGTGGGGAAGGGGGGAGCCTATGTTTTGCAATGAGGCTAAGACAACAGGTGAGGACTCGCAACGGCATGGAATTAAAACAGGGAACAAGGTAAATGTGCTTATAAGATTTCTGTTTTAAAAAAATTTTTTAATGTTTATTTATTTTTGAGAGAGAGAGAGATAGAGTGAGAGCAGGGGAGGGGCAGAGAGAGAGGGAGACACAGAACCCGAAATAGGCTCCAGGCTCTGAGCTTTCAGCACAGAGCCCAACATGGGGCTTGAACACATGAACAGTGAGATCATGACCTGAGCTGAAGTTGGACGCCCAAATGACTGAGCCACCCAGACGCCCCTTCTCAGATTTCTTATGCTCAAAACAAAGAAGTCCTATAGAGTATCAGCACTACCTTAAACTGGATCCCTGGAAAATGGAGCTTCAAGCAGTCAGAAACCACACTGTGTGGACTGGTTTCCTTACAGAGCCAAATCTTGACTGTATAGCCATCACCGAACCTGAAAGTTAAACGAAATTAAAATACGGTTACAGCTCTTTGGACGTAAGATGGGCAACTTCCAAGTCCATTTCTGCAGGGCTCCAGAAAAGAAAGTCAGTATGCCAAATCAATGGGAAATTTTGGATCTTCAAATATATAATACTCAGAAGTTAATTATAACTCAGTGATGCCGTTTTCTGTACTCCACTGACACAGACACGGATTGATCTTTAAAAACAAAACCAGCAAGCCCTGGAATCAATGCTTATTCAGTAAAAGAGGGAAGCTGAACGCGGACTGAAAGCAGAGTGCCGAGCTCGAGAAATCGGAGCCAGGACGAAGCCCAGTCCTGATATACACTGCTGCCCCAGGTCTGCGGTGATTAAGTGTGGGGGCGGAAGGTGACAGGGAGCACCCAAGCAGTCAGCGGGGTGATCGCTTCTTCATCCCATAAAACAACCCTCCCAAGCATCCCCTGACCCAGCAGGTGCGGTCACCGCAGGATGTTGCTGCCTGGGAGGTCCGGTTCCCAACGCCGCGGGGCTGTGGCCGGGCGACCACACGTGTGGTGACAGCCACACCACAGAGCGATCTCTGAGGGTCACCTCCAGGAATTTATGGGGCTTCCAAAAATAGGTTTGTGATTCCACCACCCTATCCCAGGTGCCTCGCGTGGTGCTGGGCACATAACAGCATCTCAGTAAAGATCCGGGAATACACCATGAGGACAGCAAATCTGTCGATTTTGTTCACAAACAGATCAATCCGTACCCAGAACTAATAACAATGAGTTGAATGAATGAACGAACGAATGAATGAATGAATGGACCAAATGGCATGCCCAGACCTTTACAAGCACCTTCATTTACTTAAATGTAACACAAAATTTAAGTAAATTTGTCGTAAGTGAGGTTGACCCCAAGATACTTACAGTCAAATCATTTTTCAGGTGCATCCGTCTGGTGCAGAAGGAGCCCCAAGATAATGTGACTCTGCTCAGGGACAGGGAGCACCCGAGATCCTAATCCGGGTTCTGATTTCCTGCTCCTGCCCTGACTTTAAATTTCCCCCGAGATGTAAGCCTGGCCCCAACCTCCCCCACCATCCAGGGCTGATGGTCTGGAGCCCACCCGCTCGTGGCTGAGAGACCGTAGAGGACTCTGATGAAACAGAAATGAAAGCAGGCAGAGAAACACCACTGGCCCGTCTCCTGAGCTGCCCCTGAGCCTTCGTGAAGGCCCACGCTGGGTCAGTGCCGGAGTGTGAGTCCTGGCTGCTCCTATGCTCGGGAGCAGGGCTCACCTGCCGTGTGGCCCGCTCACTCGGCTCCTCCAACCCTCCTTCATCAGAGCCTCCCAAGTGGGGGTGTGTTTCCACGTCTCACGTGGGGAATCGTGTCCACGCAGGAAGTCATGTCCTGGGGGCACGGCGGAGGACAGGTGTGCTTCTGGTCTGGTCGTCGTTCTGAGTCTGACAGTGTGTGTGCCATTGACGCCGAGCCCCGATGGCCGGCCGGGTTAGAACACATCCCCTCCCTCCACGTCCCAGACGTGGGACCCGGGCATCACATCTTCACGTCGGGGAAGGGGTAACACCACCAGCTGCCCGTTAAGGGTGTCAGGGGACTGAATGATTTTCTCGGAAACCACCCGGGACTGCATCTGGCACTGAGCGAGTTAAGTAAATATATACCCAGTGAAATTTAGTTTCTGCCAAGGACGGGACCCAAATGGAAGAACACTGGCTTTGGCGTCAAGGACCTCACGTGTATTCGGGAAACACAGATGAACCCATTAGAACACGGATCGGAAGCGCGTAGGACATAAAGCACAAAGGTGGGAGGGGACAGTGCGCACAGATGACATCACTCCTCCAGGTACGTGGGGATCCACGCACCATCAGCGGAAACCGCATCTCTGCGGTCACGTTTTGCTATCGCATTTGGAAAAACCCATGCTAAATTCTCACTATAAACATACACATTGATATTCAAAAATCTTTCAGATGAGGTTTCCTTTGAACTAAGTCACTTCCAACTTTACTCCAGACTATCCAAATTACAACGCTCTTTACTGAAAAAAAAGAAAAAAACAAAACAAAACAAAAAAAAACCGCTTCACAAGAAAACATTCCTGAAAGAGGCTGGCAAGCGTCTGAGGATCTCTCTGGGGTAGTCAACAAGACTTCTGGGGAGAAGATTATAGAATTCATTTATGATGCAAGAATCTAATTTATGTTAGCTTTACTTTCTCATTTCTGCCTATAACCTACACGTTTATGCCAATGAGCCAAACTCAGAAGGGATTTGTTTGATTCGGGCGCTTTCTAGTCTAAAGGCTTTCAGAGCAGCACCCGTCCTTCGTTTACCTATCCCGTCATTGGTCTAACACGCCTGAACGACCCACCGGGTCCACATCAGGGAAACGTACTCCGTGTGCTCTTCCAACCCCCGTGTGCACGGAACAGGACAGGGGGCATTTCCTCTCTGCAAAATGTGGAATTGGGAGGCCCAAAGAGGTCTGGAGACTACACTGGCAGCTTTTTCTGGCAGAGATGGGACACTCTAGCCGTCTTACTCCAAAACTCTTCGTCATAGCTGCCCTTTTTCTTTCAACCAGTTAATTCTGGTTCAGAAAACACTCCAATTACCGCCCATGCCAATCAGGATGGTCGCAAGGAGGGTAGATCCAAGGTATTTGCACGAAGAGAGCCTCTGACTAATAAATCGGTAGCAGCACGTGGTGGGCAACCCCAGCAACCGTCCCGGGGGGTACGTGGTCTTGGCAAAGAGCCTCCACAGGCTTCTGAGTTTACAAGCAAGATTGGGTTGCTGACACAGCTTCACAATAAAGAGCAGTTGGACCCGCGTCACATCTCTCTCCAGGAAGATCCCTCTCTACGGCAAGGGTGTCACTTTCCTAAACGACAGCCTGCAGATTCAGCTTTCAGAGCCTGGACCAAAGCTGCCACGGGGAATGGCCAGCAGAAGGGCCTGTGCCAGCCTCAAGGCCGAGGTCTCCCATTCAGAGCCAAACTCAGTCCACCGGATTCTCTGTGATGTGACGGGTGCCTTCCTCTGACACCCACACCAGCTCACCCTTCCTCCGAGCACTGAACGCGCGTATTCACTGCTCAGAGCACGAGACCTGCTCGGGGCGTGGGGGTTTTGCGGGGAAGGCCCTGCTGAGCTGTCGGGGAACCGGGACGCCCTCCCCTTGTGCCCCCAGGTACGCGGAGCCTCCTTCTAGAGCCTTGGCTGTCACGGGAGAGCTGCTGGAAGCCAGGAATCTTCTTCCCGGGAGCACAGGTCCTACTGATGAGATAATGATGCAGTCTGATGCAGTCACAACCACATTCCCTTCTTCACTGAATAGCAAAATGTTCCACGTGGTTCTAGAACTTTTTCCTTCTTCTTGGAATAACTGAGGGGCGTCACTGGAAAGCAGGACGCAAGAGCCACATCTGCAGGAGGGATGAACAGGTGGGCTCATCTCTGGATGACAGTGTTTCGCCCGACAAGCAGGCAACGCAGCTTGTCGTGTGTGCGGGGCGGAGGGGTGGGGGGTGGGGGGAGGTCACATTGTAAGACCTGCTCACTCGTCTGGCCTCCTGCCCATCCCCCTCGTCTCTGAACCTCTTCCTTCACGTCACAGATGCCCCGGAATCAAGGTGGCTTTTGAAAGCTGACAACATTACGGGTGATTTTCTACATCTCTCGGTCTTAACAAACAGGCATCTCCTTCATTTTCCTTTTCATTTCGGAAGAGAAAGTGGGAACACAAATGTGGCCATTAGCCACGCCGCTGAAATCCCGACACCACAATTTCCATTCTGAGTAACAGGCGACAACTTCCGCTCGAGGCAGAAGGATCCAATGGGTCACTGATGGGATTTTCTGATTCTGAACAGAATCACAAAAGTTCCTAACCAGGTAATAATCCTCCTGCATGAAAGCAGAGGTCTAGGCGTGGCTGGGTGGTTCAGTTTGTTGAGCACCTGACTCTTGGTTTCGACTCAGGTCATGAAACCGGGGTCACGAGTTCCAGCCTTGCGTGGGGCTCCGTGCTGAGAGCACAGAGCCTGCTTGGGATTCTGTCTCCCTCCCTGTCCCTCCCCTGCTCGTTCCCTCTCTCCCACTCTCCCTCCCCCCAACTCTCAAGATAAATAAATACACCTTAAAAAAACAACAAAAAGATAATAATAGAGTAATAAGAAAAATGAATGGTTCTCTTAGCAGACGGGAATTGCTTTTAGGTGAAGCACCACCCCCCTTGTAGAGAAGACACTTCGATAAGGCAGATTCGGAGCAAAAGTCTCTGGGCCTGAATGTGGCTGAGACGTTCCTGCTGGACCCCAGGTGGGCACGTGTGGGCAGCCCGGGGAGGCAAGAGAACAAGGAAAAGGGAATTCGGGCTGGGCCAGGTGGACAGAAAGCTCTGAGGCCACCTCGCTCCCACGTCCACACTCAACGGGGAAGCGCCTGAGGTCACAGGTGCTTGAGAAAAATGTGCTGGGGGCTGTGAACAATGAGAGAGGCCACAGCTGGATTGACGCGGCTCCCAGCCCAGGCAGCTGGCGCTCAGGGGGGATCCCAAGTACCCCCTTGGTACCAGGGGGGACCCGTCAGGTACACAGTCGACCTGATGCACCAGGAATTCACAGAACCCTCGTGGGCATCAAATCAGACAGGTCTTCCTACGAGTCCCGTGGGCAGGGAAGGCCCCAGTGACAGAGGGGTTGTCAAGACGAATCATCGAAACGGGGACCATTTTCCTAGTCTGACACCGGATCCCTCAAACCACAGATTACAAACCAGATGATCGGTAACGAAGCACATGTTAGCAGGGACCAGCTTTCTACAATACGTTGCCGGGTGTGTATACAGAAAGCGACTCCCCAGTTTCTCCATAAACGACTTGCTGGACTGATTTCCTAGAGACGGTCTCATCAAAGGGCTGGTATGTGCCCTTCCCGAATGTCACCTAGTCATTCAGATGTGCTTTTACAACTAGACACACATACAATAGTGGGAGGGGAACAGGTGCTCATAAAGCCTCAGAAACAATGACCGTGAGCGCCCCATTTCTTAACATATTTTACTTATTTGGGGGGAGAGCCCAAGTGGGTGAGGGGCAGAGAGCGAGGGAGACACAGAATCCGAAGCGGGCTCTAAGCTCTGAGCCGTCGGCACAGAGTCTGACATGGGGCTCGAACTCATGAGCGGCGAGATCATGACCTGAGCCAAAGTCGGACGCTCCACTGATGGAGCCACCCAGGTGACCCTCAGCGCCCCATTTTAAGGTCACAGTCATGTTGGGGGGTAGGTATGAAACCAGCATTGAGTGGGCATAAACGGACGTTTTTGAAAAGGGTGGCCAGACTTCTGGCATGATGCTGTAAGTGCTCCACGGACCCATTTCCCAGCAAAAATTGCTGAGAATTATCAACAGCAACTACTTACAAGGTCTGGAAATGGTCTTTAGGGCAGACGGAAGTGAAAGAACATGAACTCAGAAAGTCCAGGGAGGGGCACCTGGGTGGCTGAGTCAGTTAGGCGCCTCACTCTTGCTTTTGGCTCAGGTCATGATCTCCCAGTTCATGAGTTTGAGCCCCATATCGGGCTCTGTGCTGACAAGGCAGAGCCTGTTTGGGATTCTCTCTCTCTCTCTCTCTCTCTCTCTCTCTCTCTCTCCCCCCCTTCCCCCACTCATGCTCTGTCTCTCTCTTTCTCCACCCCCACCCCCCACTCATGCTCTGTCTCTCTCTCTCTCTCAAAATAAATAAACATTAAAAAAAATTGTTTAAGTCTAGTGAAACTAAGAAGAGTGAGACCCTGTGGCATCTGACCTGAGCCCTGTTCTCTGAGAGCTGCTCCCAGCCCAGCAGGACAGAACCCGCACTCCAGACAATGCTATCAGAGCACACGGGCCTCCTCTCGGCTCCCGGCCGGGGCCCCACCTCCCTGGCAGGACCAGAGTGCCACCGTGCCCCATCCTGCCCCCACCCTGGTACCTACTGCGGAGGCTGAGTTCTGGAAAATTCGACAAGACGTGGGAGCTTCCCTCTTCCGCCCAGCACTCATTCATGGCATAAGGCTCTCCACTGGGCGGACGGAGAGAAAGGAAAGCTCGCCCCTTGCTCTGGCTCCCGCCCCAGGTGGCCCCACACCGGCAGGCACACGCCGAAGAGGACCCGAGGCCAATGCCCACCCTGCGGCGTGGGGCACTTAGCTCCTGAACAAGGTGTCACTCCGACAGATGCCTACCGCTGTCCTCATACCCCGTTCCACAGCCACGGCTCGGAGATTCTGCCTTGGAAGAGAAGCAGGCCATGAGGCAGGTGATTCCCAGTCTCTCCCCAAAGGGTCTGACCCTATTTGCAGCAGAGCGTGGAGAAGTTCAAGCCCAAGGCCCTCATGAGAGTCAACAGAGGTTGCTGTAAGAGGCGAGGGGGACGTGGGTGCGTGCGCTGCACACACAGGCCAACTGGCTGGTGTGCGGGACGGAACCGAGGAAAGAGCACACTGGAAGGAGCCTCCTGCGGTCAGAGCAAAGCTCAAACACTGGCCGTGGGAAGCGTCCGTTCAAAGAAGCCCAAATTCGACTGGATTACGCTGTGGAGCATTTTACATCCCAAGACATTGTTGACATCAGTAGCAATCAGTGATGCTAACAGCTGGGCGTGGTCAAGGAGTGAGGCACAAGGCTCTGGGCAAAGCACCATCACCCTCTGGGGTGACTGTGGGCACACCCTGGGCTGCCCCCTGAGAAGCCTCATCAGACGACTCACACGGTGATAGGGGCAGAAATGGGCTTCACTAAGACTAACCAAATAATCACTAAACACAGAAACAAGCAGAAAACCGTAAGAAGCCCAAGGCGGAAGCCAATGCCCAGAATTGCTGCAACGTATCATCAAAATGCCCAGTTTCCAATAAAAAATTATGACACATAGACACAAACAGGAAAGTATGACCCATACGCCAAAAAAATAAATAAAACCAAACCAAAACAAAATGTTAAGCAACAGAAAGTGTTTCTGAAAGCAGCCAGATGGTGGATTCACAAAGACTTCCAAGTGGTGATTGTAGATACGCTGAAAGAACATAAAGAAACTGTGATTAAAGAAGCAGAGGAAGGTAGGAGAGCATCGCATCGAATACAGCAAATACAGACGGTCAGGGAAGAGACAGACACTCACGGAGATGCATGTGGGAACGCCAGGGCTGAGTAATACGGATGAAATAAAAACGCACTCCAGAGGCTCCGGAGTTTGACTCTGCAAAAGGAAGCTGGAAGGTAGATTGACAGAAGTTATGTAGTCAAAACGCAGACAGAAATGAATGAAGGAGAATGAGCAGAGCCTCAGGTGAGTGTGGGACCCCGTGAACGAGATGAACAGGGGACTCCTCACCAGAAGTAACGGAGAATAGAACCCACTGAAATGTTGCCATTTAATTACATTTAAACACTTAAAGTGCTCAAAAAAACCCAAAAACCCATAAAAACTGCCAGCCAAGAATCCTATGTCCACAAATGTTATCTTTCAAAATGAAGGCAAAATGAAAACATTTCCAGATAAAAACTGGGAGAATTTAACTGGATTCTCAATCCAAGAAATACTGAACTAAGAACTTACTTTAGCCTCAAAGTGGGTTCCAGACAGTCATTTAAATCCATGTGAAAAGGTGACTATATAATTGCAACAGACAGGAAAAACGCGTATCCTCTCTCCTTTCTTCCCTTGTCTGATTTTAAAAGCAATTATATAAACGATATGTAGTTGTGTTATTGGGCCTATCACATAAAAATGCAGTCAACATGCCAGCAACAGCCCAAAGGAAGCGAGAGAAAGCAAAGCTGTGTCCACCTATGAAAGGCACTTCAGGTGATAACTTTGATCCACAGGAAAAGGGCAAGGGAACAAGGAATGTTATGTAAGGAAGGGAATATAACAAAAGCTATAAATATATACTGGCTCTCCTTTGTGACAGCTTCTTTAGAAGACTGAAATATGTAAAAAATGATATGCAGTGATAATTACAGCCACCTGTTCTTGGTGGTAACACTGATAAATGTCATGTGCGTAACCATGATAACACAGAGGCAGGAATGCGATATGGGACATTTCTGTGTCTCACTGGAGCTAAGTTAGGTTCAACCTGAAGCTAATTCTGGTGAGTTAGTATGTATATGGTAAGCCCCAGAGCATCCGCGAAGGCTATAACAAAAAAATATAGGTATAGTGGAAAAATCACCAAGAAATTAATATGCTGTGTTAGAAGATGTTAGAAAACAGGGGCACCTTGGTGGCTCAGTCAGTTGAGCATCCAACATCGGCTAGGGTCACGATCATGTTCTGTGAGTTTGAGCCCTGCGTTGGGCTCTCTGCTGTCAGCACAGACCCTCTGTCCCCCTCGCTCCCTGCTCCCCCCCCCCACTTGCATTCTGTCTCTCGAAAATAAACATTTAAAATAATAATAATAATAATAATAATAATAATGTTGGGTAGAACAGCCTGGAAAAAGATGAACAAGGAAATAGCAAACTTTAACAACCCACTATAAACCAATACCTAAAAGCCATCTGTAGTGCTCCCTACCAAACAGAACAATATATATTATTCTCAAGTACACATAGAACCTTCTCCAGGACAGACCATATAGAAGGCCATAAAGCAAACTTCACTAAACTTAAAAGGACAGGGGCGCCTGGGTGGCTCCAGTCAGTTGAGCGTCCAACTTCGGCTCAGGTCATGATGTCACAGTTAACGAGTACAAGCCTCGCATTGGGCTCTGTACTGATGGCTCAGGGCCTGGAGCCTGCTTTGGATTCTGTGTCTCCCTCTCTCTGCCCCTCCCCCGCTCATGCTCTGTCTCTCTCTGTCTCAAAAATAAACATTAAAAAAAAACTTAAAAGGACAGAAATAATGACACGTACATTCTCTGATAATGAGGATATGAAATTAGAAATACATTACAGAAAGGCTTTGAAAAATTAACAAAAAAATTAAACCAAATCCCCTAAATAATCAATAAGCCAAAGAATAAATCACAGGAAAAATTAGAAAATGCTTTGCGATAAAAGGAAACAAAAGCTCAAAGTACCAAATGTGTGGGGTGCAATTAAAGCAGCACTTAGAGAAAAATGTACAGTTTCAAATAACTATATTAAAAAATTAAGAAAGATCAGAAAACAATAACCTAATCTACTATCTAAGACACCAGAAGGGCAAACTAAACTTAAGAAGAAGGAAGGAAACAATTAAGATCAGAGTAGAATTTAATGAGCTAGAGAAAAGGAAAGGAACAGAGAAAAATCAATGCAACAAAAAAGCTAGTCCTTTGAAATAATCAGCAAAACTGACAAACCTTTAGTTAAATTAATCAAGTTAAAAAGACTCCTAATTACTAGAATCAGAAAGGAAAGATGAGGCATTACTACCAACCTTAAAAAACAGAAAGGATTATAGAATAATACTATGAACGATTGTATTCCAATATATTATATACATCAGGTGAAATGGACATATTCCTAGAAAGACAAAAACTACCAAAACTGACTCAGGAATACAAAAACTATATAAATAGACCTATAGTAAGTAAAGAGATCAAGTTCAGATGCATCATTTAAAAATTACTGGTAAAGAAAATGCCAGACCCAGATGGCTTCACTAGTGAATTCTAACAAATATTGAAAGAAAAACTAATACCGAATCTTTAAAAATCCTTTAAAAACTAGAGAGGAAGGAACACTTGTGAGCAACAACAACAACAAAAGCTATAGACAACTATCTACGATGAACATGGGCACAAAAATGCTCCACAAAACACTAACGAATTAAATATGGCAACTTAGAGAACGAAGTACCACGAGCAAGTGAGATCAATCCCGGGGCTGCGAGATTGGCTTCACATCTGAAAATCAGCTAATGTGACACACAACATGATTATCTGAATTGTTACAGAGAAAGCATTTGACAAAATCCAACATTTTTTTATGATACAAACACTCAACAAATACCAATAGGAATCGAAGAAAAGTTTCTCAATTGATAAAGGGCGCTAAGGAAAACCCACAACAAGCATGATACTTAACGATGAAAAGCTGGGGCATTCCTCCTAGGTGAATGTGTACAGTCTCACCTCTATTCAACATTGTACTAGACCAAGAAAAGGAAATAAAAGGCATCCATAATGGAAATGAAGAGTAAAACTGTATTTATAAATGGCATGATGTGTATATAGAAGTATCTAAAGAATTCACTGAATACTATTAGAAATAATCAATAAGTTCAGCATGATTCCAAGACACAAGTTCAACGCACAAAAAATAAATCATATTTCTACACACTTGCAATGAACAATCCAAAACATGAAATTAAGAAAACAACTACATTTACAGTAACATCAAAATAGTTACTTAGGGTTATATTTAACAAAATAAGTGTAAAACCTAGGATTTGTGACTAGAAAACATTGTTAAAAGATAATTAAAGAAGATTTAAGTAAATAAACATATCAGGTTCATGGACAGGAAGACTTGACCTTGTTAACGTGGCAATACTCCTCAAATTGATCTACAGATTCAGCACAATCCTTCTCAGAAATTGATCTACAGATTCAGCACAATCCTTCTCAGAATCCCTGCTGACTGCTTTGTAGAAATTACAAGCTGATTCCAACATTCATAGGGACCTGGACCATGCAATGGACCTAGACCAGCCAAACACTCTTGAAAAGGAGGAACAAAATTGGAGGGCTAACACTTACCGATTTCAAAACTTACTACGAAGCAACACTAATCAACACAGTGTAGTATCAGGATCAACATATACATCAGTGAAATAGAATTGAGAGTCCAGAAATAAACCTGTAGGTCTGTGGTCAATTGATTTTTTGACAATGTTGCCCAAACCATTCAATGGAAAGAGTAATCTTTCAACAAACGGTGCTGGCAGAACTGGATAGTGCACCCAAAAGAAAGAATATGAAACTCTACCTCCCACACAGTTATAAAAAATTTAACTCAAAATTGTGAATAAAATAAAAGGACATGCATGTTGATAGCAGCATTATCTCCAATAGCCAAATTATGGAGGCAGTGCAAGTGTCCAACGACTGACGAACGGATAAAGATGGGAGATGTATGTATACGTACATAATGGAGTATTACTCAGCCATAAAAAAGAATGAAATCTTGCCATCTGCAACAACACAGATAGATCTAAGGAGCATTATGCTATGCAAAATAGACCAGGCAAAGAAAATATCATATGATTTCACTCGTGTGTGGAATTAAAAAAACAAAACAGAATAAATGAACAAAATGCCAAAAGAATCGAGAGACACCCCAAAAAGAAGACTCTTAGCTATAGTTAACAAAGTAATCGTTACCAGAGGGGAGGTGAGTTGAGGGGTGGGGGAAATACATGACGGGGGTTAAGAGCACAATTCTCTTGATGGACACTAAGGTATGGAACCGCTGACTCAACACCTGGAAGTAATATAGCACTGTATGTTAACTACACTGGCACTTTTTTAAAATGGATCAAATACCTAAATGGAAATGTTCAAAACTCTTAGAATCATACAAGGTGTAAATTTTCATGGTCTCTGATTTCACAGCAGATACTTAGGACACCAAAAGCATGAAAAACAAAAGAAAAGGTAAATTGGGCTTTATTCAAATTAAAAACATCTGTGCCTCAAAGGATGTTATCAAGAAAGGACATGGCAAACCGTATATCGGAAAATATAATAATATTCGCACATCCAACACCTGATAAGGGATTTGTATTTAGGATACAGGACTCCCCCGAGTCGATAATAAAAAGACAAGCCATATTTTGAAATGGGCAAAGGATGTGAATAGACATTTCTTCACAGAAGATACACGAATGTCCCATCAGCACATGGAAATAGGTTCGAAATCAGGAGTCATCAGGGAAGCAGAGATCAAAATCACCATGAGATTCTACTTACTTCACACTCATTGGGACGGGAAATAAAAAGTAACGGTGAAGCCGTTGGGGAAACTGGAACCCTCGTTCACTAACAAGAATGCAAAATGGTGCACCCAGTTTGTAAAATAGCGTGATGGTTCCTTAAATCGTGAGGCACAGAGTCAATATATGACCCAGCAGCTTTGCTCCAAGGTATGTATCCCCCCAAATAAAAAGATGTGTCCCACAAAAACTCTGTTTACAGCAACATTATGCCTAACAGACCAAAGGTGGCACCAACCCATCACCGATGGATGCAACTGATGGCACAGCCCATCAACAATGCACAAAGCACACACATCATTTGTCCACACGAGGGCACGGAGGAGCCCTGATAACATGGAAGAACCATAAAATCGTCCGGCAAGTGAACGCTGCCAGTCACGAAAGACCATACGCTATACAATTCCATTTATGCGTCAATACTGGGCAAATTTACAGAGACAGAACACAGTCTGGCGGGGGCTTAGGGGTGGTTGCACAGAAGGGGGAGAGGTAAAGGCACAGGGCTTTTCCTTGAGATGATGAAAATGTTCCGAAATGAACCGTGGAGACGGCGGCACGTATCCGTGCGCACACCTTAAATGGGTGGGTGGTAGCACAGGTGAAGGAAACCCTAATGAAGCTGTCAAGAGCCAAGAGGCGGGCCACCGTCTAAAACATCAGTCACAAAATTCCCAGAGGTGGCGGTAGGTTAGATATCCTCTCCCCTCCCCACGTGCACACCTGGCCACGTAACTCACCACGGTCCTCCACACGGGGGTAGTGGGTACGACTACCTTCCTCCCTTTTTTTACCAAGTGACTTGGTTTGGCTAAAGGGATGGTGGCAGGTGTGACAAGACCTGACGTATGAATCACACTTGTATGGTTTGGCCTTTCCGTTCTTGCGCCCCCACCCCTCTGACGCAGATCCCAGGAGGGTGACACGCAGCGGAGCAGAGTCCCCCCAGCCCGGGCCACCTGGAAGCCCGCCTCCAGACAGACGCCTGCAGACACGGGAGGATGACGGAGAACCCAAGAAGCCACCGTGGTTTGTGAAGTTCGTTTTGCTCCATTTGTAAAAATGTCTTACTGATGCACAGGGCTCATCGCATTTGTAAAACACCTCTACACTGTGAAACCAAGAGTGTTGAGGATTCAAGAATTTTCTTTGAATACACACACAGACACACAGACACACACCCCACTACACAGACACATACAATATACACACCACTAGGCAGAGGCACACACACACATGTAATACCACACTCATGCCATACACACACACACACACATACACACACACACACACACCACACAAATACAAACACCCACATGCATACATACATACACACTACACAAACGCGCATATCTATAACACACATACAGGTGCCCATAGCATACACACAAATTTTAGCCTAACTGAACTCAGTAAATAAACCCTCTCTCAAATCCCGATCTGGAATCATTTAAACCTGAAATACAGTTTTTTTTTAAAACTTAAACAAAAACAAAACCAAAGAAAAATACCAAAAAATCCCAGCTCACCTTTCCTTGCCCCCAGCCTCTGGCAGCCACCAGTTTATCTTCTGTATCCATAAGCTATCCTCCTTCTCCCTCCCTTCTTTTTTTTCTTTTCTTTTCTTTTTTCTTTTCTTTTCTTTTCTCCTTTCTTTCTCCTTTCCTTTCCCTTTCTTTCTTTCTTCCTCTTATTTCTTTTCTTTCTCTCTTTCATTCAAGATTCCGTGTATTAGTGAGATCATACAGTTTTTATCTTTCTCTTACTTATTTTAGTTATGGTCCACCCATGTTGTCACAAATGATAAGATTTCACTTTTTCATGGCTGAGTACTATTCCAGTGTGTGTGTGTGTGTGTGTGTGTGTGTGTGTTTGCGCGCACGTGCACATGTGTGTTTGGGAGAGAGAGAGAGAGAGAGAGAGAGAGAGAGAGAGAGAGAGAGAACCACATCTTCCTCAGCATCCGCTCCTCTGCCAGTGGCCACGTAGGTTTCCACGTGTTGGCGGCTGTGAACAGGGCTGCAGTCGGCATGGGCGGAGGTACCTTCAAGTTGACAATTTCGTTTCCTTTGGGCTAATACCCGGTAGTGAGATGGCTGGGCCGCAGGGAGGGTCTACTGCCAGCTTTTCGAGGACCCTCCACACTGTCGTCCGGAGCGGCCGCACCAGTCTGTGTTCCCACCAACCGTGCACGAGGCCTCCCCTTCCTCGGCCTCCTGGCCGGCACCTGTCATCTCCTGTTAATGTCAGCCACTCTGACAGGTGTGGGGTGGTGTCTCATCATGGCTTGGACTTGCATTTCCCCCACGATGAATGTTTTGAGCATCTTCTTGTGCGTCTGTCGGCCGTCTGGATGTCTTCTTCGGAGAAATATTCTGAAACATGGTTCGGACCTACCAGAAGTCCATTCCCTGGCTGGGCTGAGCTCCGTGTGCCGCGGGCGTATTTATAATCAGAGATCACCATCCCCTGGGTACCACCGACTCTCCGAATGGCACATCACTGCTGTCTGGCTGGCATGTTACTGGCTGGCAGGCCAGCGAGGCTGCGTGAGGCATCCAGGCATCCAGACGCGAGGGGGATGGGAACTCACCGCCAAGGCCGCGGCAGCAATTAGGCCTGAATCACACGCCTGGTGGATCTTGCTAATGGAGACGGGGAGTAAAGACAGAGCCCTGGGTCTAAAGGCAGCCAACCAACGGGTGAAGCAGGACGTTTTGAGACAGAGCAGCCTTCACCCGGCCTGGAGATAGATGGGATCTGAAGGAAAGTCTTTATCAAAAGGCCCGATGACTGTCTCCAGGTCCAGCGGTTCATGACGCCGGGCAGAACCTGAGAGCCGCCACAGACTCCTCTGATTTCTCTCCTGAGCCCCAGGGCAGCGAGCTGGATGGACTCATCCTTCAGCGCAGGCCTGCCGGGTGCCAGGGGCTTCACTCGTTCACTCGTTCTCTGTTCAACAATTACCCGGAGTGGGCGTCACGTACTAGGCTCTGGCCCCACTACTAGGCACCCGGATACAAACATAAAGAAAAGTCCAGTCTCAAGAGAGCTTCCAGTCCACTGGGAAGAGGTTAAAAACAATCAGGTAGACAAATAAACATCATGTTTAATAGGTCAGAGGGTGCGTTAGTCTGTTTAGATTCATGTGTGTGTGACAGAAACTCCAAAGCTGCAGGGACATCAGGTTTAAAGTCTGACAGTGGCCAACTCAGAGTGGATAAGGCTCATTCGGTCTCTCTGCTCTGTTCACAGGCCTGTCGCTGAGGCCGCCTCGTGGTCCGAGATGGCTGCTTCATCTCTAACCATCACGTTTGCATTCAGAGGGAAGAGAGGAAGGGGCACAAAAAACGATGTCACTCCCCCCCCCCCACCACCACACACACACAAATCCACACCCTTAAAGCTGCAGACCCTTCTCCTGCTGTATCTCTTTGGTCACCTGCAGCAGTCTTCAGAGCTGGGAAATGCATTATTATTTCCAAGGAAATGGCCGTGTAGCCAGCTAATATCTTATGCTTCTGTGAATGGGCAGACTAGATCCTGGAGACCTCCCCGAAGAGGTGAGGACAGCTCTAAAACACAGAGGGAAAAGGGGTGCCTGGGTGGCTCAGTCAGTTGGGTGTCTGACTTCGGCTCAGGTCATGATCTCACAGTCTGTGGGTTCAAGCCCCACGTCAGGCTCTGTGCTGACAGCTCGGAGCCTGGAGCCTGCTTCGGATTCTGTCTATTTCTCTCTCTCTCTCTCTCTGGCCCTCCCCTGCTTGCGCTCTGTCTCTCTGTCTTTCAAAAATGAATAAACGTCAAAAATATTTTTTAAACCCGGAGGGAATGAGCAACACATTGATCTCGGTGGAAGAGGAGGAAGCAGCCGTCGAGTGGGAACACGACTGGGGTCTTCCTCTGCCTTTTACCAAAGGACTATAAACTATGCATTACTGTCCCCATGTAAGGGGGGGAAACCAACTTTCAGAGGTGTTAAATACCTTTCTCGAAGTCCCGGGATGCTGTCACCGGCCTGGCTCCGCACCTCTTCTGTGTCATCCCAGCACACCTATGCTGGCTTGCCCAGGCAAGTGATGTGAGCCGACACGGCACCAGCGGGGCTCAAGACCACACTCTGAAACTGGCTCCTTCCAGCAGGAACTGTGTGCTGGGCCAAACACCACACTTGTGGGTCTGAGATTCCCTCCGGTGGTGGTGGGGACGTCACAAGGACGAAATGGGGGCAATACGCAGAGAGCACACAGCAAGTGACCCACCCTGGGTAAGGGGCACATAGACCCCGCACCGTGGATGAGAGCCTGGGCCGTTTATCAACACGATCAGCGCCGAGGGGCTCTGCTTTCCTGCTTTCCTGCTTCCCACCATGGTGGAGAGCGGCAGGCGGAACCCCAGGGGCCCATGTGCACGACGAACACCTGCCCAGCCGGCTACCGGCCCCCAGACGACCAGCACACCCTCTTCAGTCCCAGGCCCTCCCCGAGGTCTCCATTTCTCTAAGGACACCCCCACTCCCATCCCCGATCATCCTCCAGGGCTAATGATCGCGACAGCTCCCCCGCTCCCTAAGCCCCAGAAGAGTCGGTGGCAAAGTCCTGCCTTTGTTCTTGGCCATGCCACCTACACCACACGCCCCGTCACCAGCCACCCACAGCTCATTTCCATCCCTTTTGTTTAGAAAGCAAAAACAGCCCCAAAGTGTCCACCTGGGTTCCCGTCTCTTGTTCCTTTCCTTTGTCCTCTCATTTTTTTAAGTTTATTTATTTTTGAGAAAGAGAGTGTGAGCAGGGGAGGAGCAGGGGAGCGAGGAGAAGGAAGGAGGGAAGAAGGAGGGAAGAATGGAGAGAGAGAGAGAGAGAGAGAGAAAGAGAGAGAGAGAGAGAGAGAATCCCAAGCAGGCTCCAAGCTGTCAGCACAGAGCCCAACTCGGGGCTCAATCTCACAAACCAAGAGATCATGACCTGAGCTGAAATCAAGAGTCAGACGCTTAATGGACTGACCCACCGAGGTGCCCCTGTTGCCTCATTCTTTTACCCTGGAATTAAAACTACCCCAAAGATGGTGTCCATACGTATGGCCCACTTTTTGACCTGCACCCCATTGTACCCTGTATCAGAGTCAGGCTGTTCCAAACATGACCCTCATCATCTCTCTCCATCCCTCCTCTGTCGGCAGGAAGGCGCTCACCGTCGAGTAGCTGCTGGGGGGTGACCTGGGAGGGATGCCTCCTCTGCCACGAAACGGACATTCCATCTCCTCCTCACTCCCGCCTGGAAACCTTCCCGTGGCACCTACACAACTTTTGATTTGTGAGTGTTTAGCACGTCTGGCAGGGGTCGTGACTGTTCACCAACAGATTTCAAAACCCTGTCGCTACAGAAACAGCCTCTAGCATTTGATTACTCACACCGAGCTGGACCCCAAGCGGCCTCTTCACTAGTCTTAGGACAATTTCCACATCGTGCTGCATCTACACTTATGTGGGTGTCAGTCTGACCTAGAGCAAGCTCACCGACCGAGGGACCACGCCTCTGTCATCTCCCGTAAGACATGCATGTGGCCAGCATGCATGAACGAGCAGGAGTCAGGATGTGACCTTGAGTGTCCCCAAGAACACTTCCAATTCCCACCTTCACTGTCTGTGTGTTCTTAACGGAACATATTAGAAAGTGAAAGCAGAGTGTCCCCATTGGGAAAGTGACCCCCCTGGGCGACATCGGCTCGTGATCTGAATTTCCCAGACCAGACGCATCCAACCGAAACGTCCAGCACGAGGACAACTAGGGGCTCGGAAGCCCTTCCCAGGAAGGGCGTCAGAGCATCCGAAGTCCTCCCAGCAGGAGCGTCAGAGGAACAGGGATCGTGTTCATGTAACGCGATGCCGGGAAAGCAAGCAGAGTGACAAATGACACGAAGCAGCCTGGGAGCGCACGCTGAGCAGGCGAAAGCCAGCCAGCTTCTTTCTCTTCAAAGAGCCATTACTGGCAAAGACAGTTAATTCAGTGGTGAGTAGAAGCGGATGAATTACGTGATGCTTTGAAACAAAGCAAAATGCAGAACAGAATTCAGCAGCCGCACATCATGGCAGAAAGCCTCGTATGGGCTCGCATACAGGCCTCCTTCCCCATTTGTGAAAGTGACATAAACCTATCGAATTACCTACTTCATTTTGAAATGAGCCAGTCTATTATTTGGTGATGTCATCTTAATCTAAGCTTTGACATTCAGGCGATGTTTCCAAGAAGTAGTAAATCAAAGTTGCCACGCTGAAGCCTATGGTGTCAGATAAGGTGATGTGTTAATTTTCAGCTACCCAAGGAGTTGTAGCGGGAGAGCTCAAACATCACGATACTGTTTTCCATTTCTTTGAGGAAAATCTTCGAGGGCGCCTGGGTGGCTCAGTCAGTTAAGCATCCAGCTTTGGTTTCAACTAGGGTCCATGATCTCACGGTTTGTGAGATTGAGCCCCGAGTCGGGCTCTGTCCTGACAGCCCATAGCCTGCTTGGGATTCTCTCTGCCCCTCCCTTGCTTGTGCGCGCTCGCTCTCTCTCTCTCTCTCTCTCTCTCTCTCCCCCTCTCTCAATATAAATAAAACTTTTAAAAAAAATCTAGAGACAAATCCTCCAGAGTACTCTCTATATCCTGAATAAAATGACTATATAACACATTGATGAGAGCAGCCTTCAGAGTTCATCCCATTATTATTTCTGATTCCTAAAGCTTTCATGTTGGACAACTCAAGAAAATAAAAGTTCTCATAATCGGGGCGCCTGGGTGGCTCAGTCGGTTGAGCGGCCGACTTCAGCTCAGGTCATGATCTCGCGGTCCGTGAGGGCTGTGAGTTCGAGCCCCACATCGAGCTCTGTGCTGACAGCTCAGAGCCTGGAGCCTGTTTCAGATTCTGTGTCTCCCTCTCTCTGACCCTCCCCTGTTCATGTTCTGTCTCTCTGTGTCTCAAAAATAAATAAATGTTAAAAAAAAGTTCTCATAATCTTAAGGATTTTCTTCATTTCTAGAGTTTTGCTTTTGCTTTGTTTTCAATGCATGAACAGCCCCATCCTCCCTCCCCGCCAAGAAATTGGTCCGGCGTTCTTCAAACTATCACCTCTGTGCTTCAGAAGCATGATTTGTTTTCCTTCCCCGGGAAGGACCGCTCTGATACTCAGACTTAAACTCTCTGCTGTAGCTGCTCCCAGGGCAGGGGAAAGCAAACAGGTGCAACACGCAGGCCTTACGGGTTCCCTGCAGGTGGGTCGTGAACATGCCCACAGCCTGTTGACTCTCAGGATGTGCTCCAGTTCTGCCATGGAGAGAACCTGGGAATGCGTCCCCAATTCCCCGGGGATGGCGTCTCGGTGCCCACAGAGGCTGCTGTCAACTGGTCCCGGCCATCAGGTAACCTCCACTCTGCTTCTGCTCTCCTTGGTATGCACACATGCACACATTCATCCATGCGTGTGCACACACGATTATGGCTCACACATAAACTTATAAATTTTATCTACTCCTTATCATAGGACAGTCCCTCCCGCAATGGAAGCCCCAGAACACAGACTGTCCGACCTAATGACCTACCGTCAACTGAGGAAAGAATTCAGTCAGCAGCACGAGAGACTGTAGACAGCCACCCAACATCCACTTCCTTGCGTTGTTCCTTAACAGAAATCTAAGTTGATTTAAGTGGCAAAATGCCCAGCTAAATTCTACACTTCTCAGGCTTCCCAGTAACCAGGGCGACTGACAAAACATAAGAGCAGGTGTCCCCTCTCACCTTTCCCTGCTTCCTCTTGTTGCCTAGAACAAGGGTGTGATGGATGGAGCTGCAGCAGCCATTCTGGGACCAAGAAAACCATAAAGACGTGAGCCACTGAACCAGTGCCAATACTAGGTACTTCTGGACTTTTACTACATATAAAAAATGAATACACTTAAGTCAGTGGATGTGCTTACATCAGTGTGTCTGATGTTCTGTTCCTAACTGAAAGACAGAGCTCATAACTGGTACAGAAGATCAAAGAGATCCGAGAAGAAAAAAAAAATCCCTGGAGGAAGGTCTCCGAAGGAAAAGAGATCATATGATTGCCAAACAGAAGACAGATTGATAAGCAAATTTCCTTCCCAGAACCAGAAACACAGGAAGAGAAGGATGATGAATGAATAGTAGTTTGTGAGGCCACGCTGAGGGGCTGGCCAAGGGGCTGACAGACAGGCGGCTTCTCTCATCTCAGAGACCTCGCACTTTACGAGTGGGGTGACAGGGCCGCGCTGAGAACGGAGGAGGTGAAGAGTGCCCAGGGGAAGGTCAACAGGAGAGCGTTGGCGGTGTAGACACAGGCACACGGCACACATCCGTGTGGCCCCAGGGATGTGCACCTGAGGAGTGGGGAGGCGGGACGCTTGCCCTTGGAGCCCGTGGCTCAGGAGTCTCACCGGCTGCACTGGGACCCCAGCTCCGGGTACTGAATGGGGGTGTCGTGAGAACACACACGCAACACAGAACAAAGGAAACCAGAACACCCCGGTTCAAATCCCAGCTCCTCCGCTCACCAGCCAGGAACACCCTCAATCTTTCTCTGAGTACGTTTTCTATAGCTGCAAAAGGGGGTGATAACTAGCCACCCCAGGGCACTGTCACGAGGAGCTAACTACTTAACGTGCTCCATGCACTTCGAACTGGCGCCTAGCACGCTCTACAGCCTCGATCTCTCCTGACACCGTGACCCACCACGTGACCCAGCGCGCGGGATGATCTAGACCAGGGCTTAGTCCCCTGCGGGGGAGAACAGCCAAAGAAGAGAGACCTCGGTGCGGCACAGGGAGAGGAGTGCTGGGCGCCGAAGACCGAATTCAGGGCGGGGCCGCTCCAGGAGCCAGTGCACGTGGGAGGCGGGGGCAGGTGTCTCCCCTGCCCTTGGGGTGCAGGGCGAGTTCCCGAGGCCCCGCCCTCCCCTCGCCTCCTCAGCTCCTGGCCTCAGGTACCCCATCGGGCGGACACCTCCCAGCCCGAGCTGACCCGGCGCACCCACCCCTGCATCCCCACCGGGAAACCCTTCCGCTCCCAGTCCTAACCCCCACTCGGCTGGTCCCCCCATCCCCCTGCCCCAATCCCAAAACCAGCTTATCCCAAGTTACCTCCTCACTCTTCTCCCCAGGGCCTCCCTCACCCCTGCCCTGCCCTCATTCTCTCCTCACTCTTTTCAAATGTCCTCAGTCCCAAATCACAGGACGACCCAGACTCCTCCCCTTGGGTCCCCAAGCACCTGCTGGGGGGAGGGGAGCACCTCTGCGGGGACTCTCACACTCACTGAGGGTAACACGCACCTCCGTGGGCGTGTTCTGGGTTTCCCGATGATCCCTCACGACAACCACCGCAGAAGGGCCTCCCCGAACCCCGTCTCCTCCCGCTCCCCACCCTCCTCCCGCTCCCCCTGCAGCTCCAAAGTATCAGCTTCTCCGCAGAACGCACGTGGCCTGAGCTAGGCTCCCCTCCACGTGCTGCACGCTTGCCTGGCCTCGCAGCGACCCGTCCCCAGCCGGGGACACTCGGACAGACTGCCTGAGGCTGCATGTGCCCAGCGGCACCTGGCACACAGCATCGGGCTCTGCGGGAACTGGGCACAACCTGAATCTCTAATCACAGGGCAGAGATCTCAGACCCCCGGGGCGAAATCACATGCTGAATCGGGGACAACAGGGCCGCAAGCCGAGGACTGGTGTCATATCTGCGTGCCCATGGGCCGTGCACAGAGTGGACACAGTCCACAGACGCCCTCCATGCAGCTTTCCTGGCCACAGGGCCTGCGGCTGGCACACAGGCTGGGAGTCCTGGGTCCATGGCGCAATTAACCCTTTACTTTTTATCTCATATTACGGAAACAGAGGTAATCGGTTTATGGGTTGCAAGAAAATACCAACATGACAAATTATGCTTTGCAACGTATCAAAGTTCGGTGTTTTGGTGAATTGCCCACGAGCTGCTTCTTGCCGTGTGTCATTCTACAGTCCACATTGCTAACAATCCGCCCTCAACCACCTCCCATGACATCGGAATGGGAACCAGAAGAGAGGGAGCCTGTGCAGCACGGAGGCTAATTCTGCCTCAGCGCGTCCTGGGGCCGGGCTCTGGCAGCCACCTTGAGAGAGGCAGGTCGCGAAGCTCAGACATAAATCACCCGGCAATCAGGCACGGGCTATAAAACTTTATGTAAGCATTCATAAAGGTGAGGGAGTGTGAAAGATTATTTTTCTTTTGATGACACTTATTAAAAATGAGCAGACTGCATATTGAGAACAGTTTCCATCCAGCAGGCTCGGTCTGACCAGCGGCTGACCCTGAGCCTCACGCGGCAGCGAGGCTGGCTGTCCCCACGGTGCCCAACTCTGAGCCACCGGAAAAGGCGTGTTCGCTCCCCAGGCCAGAGAACCAAGCATTCGCTGATACTTTCTCCACGAAATAAAAATATTTCACCTTAATATATACGACTGTTTACTTAGCAAATCTCGGCTTGCAAATTCCAGCTTCAAAAAACAGTGAATAAAATGAAAGCGGAAAGAGATTTATCAACATATTAAAAAATTATTCTGGATCAGATACACCAGATTAGACGGCGAGTTAAGAGGAAATTCGAAACTGTGGAAACAGCTTGGGGGATACTGAATGCAAAAACCAGGGGACTAGGATGCAAAACTGCTCGTAGGAACTGACAGCAACATCATGAAGATTCCGCAAAGTCCACGGAGAGGACGAAAATCGACCACAACAACCCTGGTCTCCCGTCCTGAATCCGCGGAGGACTTTCCAACAGCACAGCGGCTGGCAGGTGACACAGGCCCCCCACCCTCCCCGGACGGGGGCTACAGGGGCGGACAACCTCTGTGTGAAGTATTCTGCACTGGCGAGGACACACTTTCTCCTCTTTTCATCCTGACGGTCACTTTGAGAGTGCCTGTCCTCCCGGAAGAAGCCCGTGAACGTGGTGGGAGGATGGCTGGGCTCCACGTGGGAGCTGCAGCCGCGGTCGGTGGCCCGTAGGCCCCTCATCTCCCCAGGCCCCCGTCTCCTTCCTCCGCGGGAGGGGCTGGGCCACTCTGGCTCGAAAGCATCACCGGTTGTGACCGCCTCACGCAGTGAACGGACGAGGACCTACACGTACACACACACGTACAACATACCTGCTTTTAAGGTGCTGAGGGGAGCCAAGGCACCGGAAGCTGCCGTTGACCATTATGGCCAGTCTCGTGCACAGGGCCTGGCATTCCTCCATGCTGGGGGGACAGGACGAGAAGGGCATGAGCAAGTGCATCCTCCAGGCAGCAAACCACCCAAGCAACACGTAGACAAAAACACTGCTGCTGTTCGTGAATTTTCTACATACCACCTCAAGAAACCCTCAATGAGCACTTTTAAAATGCGTGTTTTGGGGCGCCAGCGTGACTCAGTCGGTTGAGGGTCCGACTTCGGCTCAGGTCATGATCTCACGGTTTGTGAGTTCGAGCCCCGTGTGGGGCTCTGTGCTGGCAGCTCGAGCCTGGAGCCTGCTTCGGATTCTTTGTCTCCCTTTCTCTGCTCCTCCCCTCTCACAAATAAATAAACATTAAGAAAAGAAAAGAAAAGAAAAGAAAAGAAAAGAAAAGAAAAGAAAAGAAAAGAAAAGAAAAAAAAAATGAAATAAATAAAATAAATAAAATAAATAAAATAAAATAAAATAAAATAATAAAATAAAATAAAATAAAATAAAATGGATGTTTTATTTAGATAACCAATGACACAATTAACCAAAACTTAGCAGTATTTCAAAATCCCAGGAACAATGGTTATTAGGAGAGAAACTGTTGCAATAGTAAGAAAATATAAACTAAATCCAAGTGACCTTCACAGAAAATGTGCAAGTTTTATGAAAAAAAAAAGCAATAAGATCTACTAATGAACCTAAATGAAATCTTGAATCAATAAAAGGATGTGTCAAGAAAAAGAAAAAAGTGAATATATTTTAGATAAAGGAAATTATTATAAATGAATATTACTGTGATATAAAAATTATTGCAACATAAAATAGTCTTAGTATATGTCAGTATAAATATAAAACATGATAGGTACATGAATATAAATGTAATAAATGAATTTTATATAAAATATATATGTGAATTCTATTTTACTATAATATATAAAATAAAATATAACAAATCACATTGTAATTTGCAGCTATAATTTGGTTTGTGATATTATATAACATTATCTTGGTATAAAATATGTAATAAAGATTTGTAACTTGTAATACAGTTATTATAATTATATAGAAAATAAAATAAATTATAATAAGGTTATAGTATAATGCCAATCAAAATTATAAAGCATACCTTCAAAATTATTAAGCATACCTTCAAAATTATTTAGTGAGAGGTAGAAAAACTGTGAACAAGAAGAATGATAAGAGTTGCTCCAGAAGATATTTAACATTTGTTCTAAGGCTCAGATAATTCAAGGAAGGCAACAGGCTTAGGAGTTACAAGGCAGATCATTAGAAGAAGAAAGGCTGTGCAGAACTAAACAGTCACATCTTAAACACAAAAGCGGATGGGAACATTCCTTCTAAGCATCAGCGACGGAAGAGACTATGAAAGAAAATGCTTGGTAGTTGACAATGCAGAAGTGCAAACTTCTAATAAGTCTGTCAAAACACAGCCAACGAACATTAAAAAAAAAAAAAAAAAAACTACAACAAAATAAACTTAAAAAAAAAAATTTAAGGGGAAACTGGGTGGCTCAGTGGGTTAAGCATCCAACTCTTGGTTTCGGCACAGGTCATGATCTAAGCCTGCTTGGGATTCTCTCTCTCTCCCTCTCCCTCTGTCCTTCCCTGCTTGCAGTCTCTCTCTCTTAAAATAAATAAACTCAAAAAGAAGTAAAAACAAAACTACAACAAACGCAATGCGTGAGGGTGGATACATTCAGTATATATTAAAGTTCATTTATTTATTTATTTATTTTAATTTTTTTAACGTTTATTTACTTTTGAGACAGAGAGAGACAGAGCATGAATGGGGGAGGGTCAGAGAGAGAGAGGGAGACACAGAATCTGAAACAGGCTCCAGGCTCTGAGCCGTCAGCACAGAGCCCGACGCGGGGCTCGAACTCACGAACCGTGAGATCATGACCTGAGCCGAAGTTGGACGCTTCACCGACTGAGCCACCCAGGCGCCCCTCATTTATTTATTTTTGAGAGAGAGAGAGAGACAGAGAGAGAGAAAAAGAGAGGACACGCACATGCGGGGGAGGGACAGAGAGAGACACAGAATCTGAAGTCTCTGAGCTGTCAAGAGCCTGACGTGAGGCTCGAACCCACAAACCATGAGATCATGACCTGAGACGAAGTCGGCCATTTAACCGACTGAGCCACCCAGGCGCCCCAATCCATTCGGTATACAGAACTGTTTTTGTTAGCGTAAAAATGAAACTATAAAAATGCAATCCTGGAGGAAGGTCAAATATAGTGACTATTCAAAGAACTGTCCACAGGTAATACACATCCTGACAAATTAGAAACTTAACCATCAAATAAGTGAGCTTAAAATTCTCTTCCAGCCAGAAAGTCATTTGCCAAATGTGCCTTTTGTTTGTTGCACAGGGAAACACTGTTTCCCCTATCTGCGGTGCAAATACAAACAATGAATTCTCAGATCAAAAAAATACCTGCAAAGTTAAAAACATCGTCTCAACAATCCCAACCTCATATACTGCCGGTGGGAGTGAAAAATTGGCGTGATTTTCTGAAAACTCAATTTGGCACTAATCTCTTCTAGGAACTTACGTTAGGAAACACAGAAAATAGGAATGCACATAACAAGTTATTTATAAGAGTAAAAATCCAGAAACCGCTTCTGTAATAGGATAATATGATACTCAGATAAATGGGGGTGCGTCATGTGTTGAACAGCCATTCAAATGAGGTTTTCTAAACTCCATTAGTTGCACAGAAAAAAAGTAATGATACAGCATGGCAGCTCGTGTTAGGAAACTTGCACACGAATGTGGGGGGGGAAAGGGAAGGCAAAACACACGAAAAGGGTGACATTGACGATACTTGAAAAGTGAAATTCATGGTGCAATTCCTTTGCTTCTGCCACTAAGTGCCATCCAAATCCCCTACAGGAATCAGGTATTCTGTTCACTGTTCGGGAATGGGTGTAAAGCCCGTCTGCTCATTAGGTCACGGGACATTCAGATCAAGGTTATATTGGTCAGCCTCCCATGCAGCTAGAGGCAGACGTGTGACAACTCGGGTCAATGGGAAGTACAATTTCTGGGTCACGTCAAAATAAGGCAAGCCACTTGCCCTGGGTTTGGGTTCTTTCTACTTTCCATGAGCTGGACTAGAAAGTCAATTTCAACCACCCAGATGAGGCAAACTCACAAGTGAGTAAGTGAAATGGTGGAAAGACTCGGAATCCTTGGATGACCTTGGGCTCCACCATAGTCCACCATCATGAATTGTTAGTGGAGGAGAGAAAAACACGTCTGGTCTGAGCCACTGTAATTTGGGGTCTGAGTTATAGTAGTTTAACATGGGGTCTAAGGAATACGTGCTATTCACATTCCAAACACGCTTTATAAATCTTTTTTTTATGTTTATTTATTTTTGAGAGAGAGAGAGAGACAGAGTGTGATCAGGAGAGGGGCAGAGAGAGGGAGACACAGAATCCGAAGCGGGCTCCAGGCTCCAAGCTGTCATCACAGAGCCTGACGCAGGGTTTGAACTCACGAACCGTGAGATCATGACCTGAGCCCAAGTTGGATGCTTAAGTGACTGAGCCGCCCCAAAATAGGCTTTATAAATCTTTTTGTGCAAACATATCTTTCTCTGTTTCTTTAATAAGTTCCAATTTAAAATTTTCATGAGTGCATCGTAGGTGTTCTAAATAAAGTGGGAGAACGTGAAGTTTTCTCTATCGCATCCTTATGCGTCTCAGATGAACAGAGATCCAAATAACAACCGATCTTAATTACGACCTTGGAGTGACGACGTGGTAATTTCAACTGAGTTGTTATTAGCTGTCAAACAAATAAGGTCTAAACAGCGGGTGGGTTGCCATGACATCTCTGCCCAGAGGGCAGAGACTGAGAGATTTTGAGGACTTTCAGCAGCAGGAAGAACATCCAATGCCAGGTGCTCTACAGCAGTGAAATAATCTGTGACTATTTACTCTGAGAATGAACACCGTGCTTCCTTCGGGTGGTCAGGCTGGCTGGAACAGAGCTCTCTCTGGTCAGGGGCGCGAGGAGTCAAGGGCTTAGCGTGGAGCATACGGTACAAGTCAGGGTTTGATGGGCGAGCAAAAAGCACTCTGGCCTTGGGGCGCCTGGGTGGCTCAGTCGGTTAAGCGTCCGACTTCGGCTCTGGTCATGACCTCACAGTTCGTGAGTTCGAGCCCCGCGTCGGGCTCTGTGCTGTCAGCTCAGAGCCTGGAGCCTGTTTCAGATTCTGTGTCTCCCTCTCTCTCTGACCCTCCCCCGTTCATGCTGTCTCTCCCTGTCTCAAAAATAAATAAACACTAAAAAAGAAAATTAAAAAAAAAAAAAAAAGCACCCTGGCCTTTCTCGGTGGGACCCATTGTAAAAAAAAAGCACCCTGGCCTTTCTCGGTCGGACCCATTGTAAGTCCTCTCGGTGACTCCAGGGGGAAACAGCGTTCCTAACCTCAGTTTCCCACCCCATGTTTCCCCCCACGGTCCTCTAGGTAAGGAGTGAGAAGAGGAACAGAGACAGGACCTCAAAATTAAGAGGAAACTGTGCAATTTGGAGACTTTTCAGCTGCAGGCAGCTGTCTCAGAAGCACAGAATCAGTCACTGGCTGCTGCGCTCTCCATTAATCGTGAGTCATTTAGATCTTTGTATTGCATGAATATGGGCAGATTTATAGAAATGAAGACACATCGTTAATGTGAAACCGCATTAACGGGAGGACGTAGGACAGAAATTACAGTGATGTACGGTCTTCCTGAGAACTGTCCGTAATAATCATATGCTATATGGAAATCAAAAGGGATTTTTAACCTGACCCCCACTTTATCCACTCTTAGAACCCACATATGAAAATGAGGCCTTAACAAATACCGGCCTGATAAATGCAGGAATGCAGAGAGTTTCCAGAATTGGCACGGCCAGAGGATCGTTTTAAGCAAAAACGTACGTATATTATAAGGTAGAGGGTTTGCCACATTTATTTCATTTCAGTGTAACATTTTATTTTCTGAAAAGAAACAGAACCAAGACAAAAGCCAAGGGCAGGACTTCTGGCTACGGCCAAGTGAAAAACCTGGCACATCTTTTCCCCCCAAATCAACTCGAAAGCTGGACACAATGAACAAAAACAACCATTTCGGAATGTTGGAAACTGTCTAGAAGGATGCAACGGTCTGAGAAACGCTTACCACTGACGAACAGCTGCACGGCCAGCTTTACACACGTGCGGCTACTGGCAGGACAAGGCAGCCCACGAGGACCGGGAGCTTCTCTGCGCTCAACTGGGACCCATACCCGGCGACGCCGCCAACATCAGTGACTTGTGTAGAGCCCAGCAGACAAGAAGGGCCAAGAGCTCCAGTATCTGGCCTGACAGTGCCCGCATTAGCTCATGTGTCACTGGGGCACGCGCCTAGCCTACTGAGGCTGCACGTCCACGCAGTAGAGGCCACAGAGGGGCCACGCCAGCCACATGACCCACGTGAACCCAGAGGCTAGCCACACGCACATCCAGAGCCCAGCAGCACTCTGGAGAAGGCAAGACTGGGCCACGTGAGGAGGTCTGAAAGGGGAACATCCTCCCCTGGGCACACACGGACCCACCGGCAGAGGACAGATCGGGGCTGGCGTCAGGTGGCTGAGGGCCGCCTCTGTCTATGTAAAAGCAGGTGGCTTCGAGGAATCCGGGCTTCACAAAATGAGCACAGAATTTAACACACAAACTGAAGAGCGTCACTGGGAGCTACTCACTGCAGTGGAAAGAGATTCCGCAGATTCATCCCAGGCAAAGACACGCAGACAGACAGACACACAAAAGGAACAGACAAACCAAGAAGAAGAAAACCAAGAAAAAATAATAATGATAATAAATAAATAAATAAACATGGCAATAATGACAACTTTTAGGGAAGGAGAAGAATCAAAAACCAGAGAGGCTACGATTTATTAAATATTGTGAAATACCCAGTTTTCAACAACAACAACAAAAAAAACTATAACCTGTAAAATTAACAAGAAATTGTTATCCATACTCAGGGAGAAAAGCAGTCAGCAGAAACTATTCCTAGATGCCCCTAAATGCTAGATTTAGCAGAAAAAAATCTTCAATGAAGCAACTCTATGTATGTTCGAAGCACTAAAGGAAACAATGTTTAAAGAATGTTTTTTTTAGATGACAATAGAGTTTCTGAAGTAGATTGAATTTTTAAAAAAAAAAATACCAAATGAATTTTTTTGTTGTTGAAGAGTATAAATGAAAGGAAAATTTCACTATGGGGCCCGCGGCAAACCTGGGTAGCAGAAGAAAGCATCAGTGAACTCGAAGATTATCGAATCTGAAAAGAGGGAAAAAATATTTAAAAGAAATGGGACAGAAACACAGATCTGCAGGACACCATTGTACATGCACAGAAAGTACCAGGGTGTGGAAAAGGAAAGGAAAGATAGAAAGAGCCAGAAAAAAATATTTGAATAAACAACTACCAAAATATCAACACAGTAGGTGAACTGCATTAACCTACACATCCAAGAAGCGCCATGAACCTAAGGAAGGATACCCGGAGGGATGTACATCTGGACACACTGGGGTTTAACCGTGAGAGTCAGAGAGAAAAGTCCTGAGAGGCACAACCCAGGAACGACCCAGGATGTACCAGGAAGCATCAGAAGGGATGCTGGCCAGCTTCTTCTAAGAGACAACGTTGGTGAGAAGACAGAGGTGACACGATCATCTGGACAATGTGAATGAAAATCACACTTCACTAGGGTGGCTACAATCAAAAAGACAGAGTGTTGACAAGAGTCTGCACAAACCAGGAGCTTCATCATTGTTCCTGGGAATATAAGACGATGAAGCCACGTTGAAACACAATGGTGTTCTGCGATTTCTTAAAGCAGACTTACCACAAACTTACCACACGACCCAGCCATCTGACCCCTAAGACACTGTCCAAGACAGATGAAAGCATATGTCTGTACAAAGACATTTATAAGACTGCTCACAGCACCTTATACTGGAAATAATCCAAGGGGCTATTGACAGGGGAAGACCAGACAAATGAGGTCTGGCCACACAGCAAGCGAAAGAAGCCAGATACAACAGACTACACTTTTTATGATCTCGTTGGCATGAAATATCCAGAAGACACATTTGAGCTAAAGAGTCTGAGGCTTTGCATGGGGATGATCTGAAAACAAACGTTGAGAACACATTGGAAATGCCCTAAACTGGATTACGGTGACAGGTGCACAGAACTCTCATTTTCCTAAATAAAACCCCCCAAAAAACAAAAAAAATCATTGAATGGTACACTTAAAGTGGGTAAATTATAGGGTATGTAAATTACATCTCAGAAAAAAAAAACCTGTTTTAAGAACTGGCAGTGTTTCAGGGCCCCTGGATGGCCCATTCAGTTGAACAGCTGACTTCTGCTCAGGTCATGATCCCATGGTTCATAAGTTCGAGCCCCACTTTGGGCTCTCTGCTGTCAGTGCAGAGCCTGCCTCGGACCCTCTGTCCCCCTCTCTCTGCCCCATCTCAACTTGTGCATGCTCTCTCTCTCTCCAACCCCCCCCCAAAAAAAAACTGGCAGCATTTAGTCCAGCAGTGAAAATTCAGGGACGATGGACAATAGACAAACCCTCAGGGAATAAGAGACGATTTAAAAAAAAAAACAAACAGTGCAAAGAAGGTGAGGAAGCATCTGCTCTCACATGAAGCGACATGTGTGAACGGCGTCATCCTGTATGGAAATACGGGTTGACTTTGCTCGGACACTCACGGTCGCCACTGGCACCTATTACAGGAACAGAGTCTGAGATGGACGTGTGGCGGGATCATGCATGTAGACGTACAGCTCGCAAGAGGATTTTCACATAAACCGATGATGCCGGGGCCTTCGGCAAAGTCTACTGAGCCTCCGCACAGATCTCACACTGCCTTAGCTTCACATCTCACCTCTGGCAACAAGGGGCGGATGGCCTGCTGCGGCACAGACTTGGTGGGGGGCACCCCCCCCCAGAGCCCGGGGTCTCCATGATTCACCTGTCTGGCTAGGAATTCCCAGACTGCAAGGTCCTGGCTGCCCTTTACACGGGCCACTTCTCAAAGTTGTGTTTTCACTGAGCAGCCTTGAAGGACGAGGTATCATCTCCCCCAAACCCAGAGCTGACTTGTTCATCAGCTGCCCTCAAGAGGAGGGTCACCACGCAGGTGGCGCCCCCCACCCAATCCCTTGTGTGCAGGCATCGTCTGGGTATCAGGGGCATCAGAACCAGCGGGACCTTGCTGACAGTGAGTAATACAAATTTTCACCTCTGACCCAGGAGGCTCGTGTCCTCTGGAAACATCCAGGAACTTGGCCTGCCAACTTTGTTAGCTTGTGAGTAAGGCAGAATCTTGGCTCCTTCTCAGCTCCTGACGTTGAACTCAGGGCATGTGTTACTCACACACAGTCGAAGCCGTAAAGCCTGATCCCCATTACACCTCAGATAAATCACACTGCGCTGTCCACAAACGGGTTTGATATAACCTGAGACTCGAGGTGTTGTGTGGCTTAGCACAGTGTGGCATAAAGTAAAAACATAGGCCAAGGACTCTGAAATCTAATCAGAATATTAATTCTGTGAGGAAGAAAACAGGGGGCCAAATTCAGAAACTTGTGACGTTTTTGTTTCAGCCGAGTCTGCTGCTGGGGTTAAAGGTCTTGGGCGGGCAGGCACCGAATCCCGGCCTCCGGAGGACCAGGGCAAGAGTGTACCTGCGACAGACCACCAGGCTCGCGGTCTGGCCACGCCACCTGCCAGCTGTCGGCCTCCGTTATGTTACCGGATCCGTCTCTGTTTCAGAGTCCCAGCCTACACGTGGGGCTCACGACTCCATCCCCATCACCGCGGGGCTGTCCAGAGGCAGGGTCATGTGGGCAGCACGGGCCTGGCCCCCGCTGCTCTGCCACCTTTGCCGGCCCCCCAGCCGCGCTCCCGGATTGGCCACGAGGGCCACGGCTCACCTGTGTGAGGTCAGCACCACCGCACAGCCTTGGCGAACCTCCTGCCTAATCGCATCCCACAGGAACCGCTTCGAGCAGGGATCCATCCCAGAGCTGGGCTCGTCCTGAGGGAGAGAGCACACGGTGACGGTGCTGGGGTGCACGTCGGGACGGACAGGCCCGGCCCCGCCGGGAGGGCAGCCACAGCGCATCTGGACACAGTTGAGCCCCCCCCCCCCGGCGGTAAGGACGGCCCCCCTCGATGCATCATCCGCCTGCACAGGGCTTCACGGCCATCCACCTCGGAAAGACACGCAAAAGCAGAAACAAGCTTTACTCACTTTGCACCAGTGGGTAAAGTGGGGTTCCTGGAAACTGGGGCTTTCTCCTTCAATGAGCACCGGAGCACTTACTCAACCGCGTTTGAGAGAGATGGCTGTGGACCGCGTGACGCATTTCTGGGCTTGTTGCGGTCAGGGAGTACTGAACACATTTTTCTTAAGAGCTTAGGGTCATCAACTTCCCCAAAGAGAGAAACGGACGGGAAGCGGACAAAAACATGGCACTGAACAGGGAGACTGCACCTGTGTTTTCTGCACGCTGGGTGATCTACGAGGGTAGATACAAACACAAGCAAACAGAAGCTATGATCATGCCTCGCTCGGTGAGAAAGAGGATGTGTAGTTCAGCGTCTTCCTGACCCCGTGCCAGACACTTGTCTTCTCTCCCGGAGAGTGGGGGGGTGGGGGAGGGGGAGTGTGAAGGCCCTTCAGTGAATGTCTTTAACCAGATGCTCTGAGTACTACCCGACATCCCAGTCACCACATGTGCGGTGGCCATGCATGTCATGTGCACAACTTCATGGATGGCTTTCACGGAGTCCAACAGACAGGACCATGTCAGGACCACGTGCAGATGAGGAGGCATGCACTCAATGTGCCAGGCTGCGTGCATGCAGAGAGTTGCAGAAGCAGACTCTGGACCCCCGCAGCTGACTCCGGTCCCCAGCTTGACCCCTAGCCCAGAGTCTAGGGCAACCAAGGAGCTGAGAGCAAGGCTGTGAGAAGCAGGCGAGGGCTGTGGTGAGCCGGGGACAGGAGTCCCCATCCAAACTGAGGACACATGCCTGGCAAGGCAGAGCATGGGGACATTCTGCAGAAGGTAACAGACACCATGCCTTGTAAACGCTTCTTATATGGAAAACCTAGTTTACACCCCGCAGACCCAGGCAAGGGTTTGTATTCACTACCGGGTGTCAGAATGTGGCATTCTGCAACAGTCCTTGATTTGGACCTTGCAAAGAAGCAAACTTAGAGCAAAGAAGAAAGAAAGAAAGAAAGAAAGAAAGAAAGAAAGAAAGAAAGAAAGAGGAAGAAAGAAAGAAAGAAAGAAAGAAAGAAAGAAAGAGGGAGGGAGAGAGAAAGAAAGAGAGAGAGAGACGAAGGGAGGGAAGGAGGGAGGGAGGGAGGGAGGGAGAAAGAAAAAGAAAGAAAGAAAGAAAGAAAGAAAGAAAGAAAGAAAGAAAAAGAAAGGATGGGAGGGAGGGAGAAAGAGAAAGAAAAAGAAAAAGAAAGAGAAAGAAAGAAAGAAAGAAAGAAAGAAAGAAAGAAAGAAAGAAAAAGAAAAAGTCCTCCAGAAGACACCTCATTACCTAATGAGGGCCACTTTTCCAATGCGGGCCTCTTGAATCCCATTTCCATTTAATGAACAAGAACAGAAAGAAGAAAAGAATTTGTTACCCACACGTTTTGAACGCTCTCAGACTCTGTACAAGTGGGAAACCATGAGATACACATCAGTGATTCATACCCTGTCTACGGCACCCAAACAGTGGCTTTTATGTACTTCCTGTTTGAAGGATATTACTTCTAGCTAACTTTGAAATGCAAGACAATTGCCTTTATTTCTTGATCCCCCCCACCACGAATTCATGCTTTCATCTAGCCAAGCTAGAATAACTCCAGTTCCCAGATTACAGACAGCCTTGTCTCAAAGCCACTGCGTACAGGCTCCACAGTCTTGCTGAACAACCTGCTGTCCCCTCCACATCCATCCTGCCCCCGATGCCCACCATCAAGATTCACCACGGATTCATGTCACTGCAGCTGGGACAATCACATATCTGCAGGTAGAAAAACACTCAAAAACAACACACTAGATGGCAAACATATATTGGTTTTCAGATTATGGGTGAATCCTGATACCATTCTAAAATACTGCTTTTAGGGGCGCCTGGGTGGCTCAGTCGGTTGAGCGTCCGACTTCGGCTCAGGCCATGATCTCACAGTTCGTGGATTTGAGCCCCGCGTCGGGGTCTGTGCTGACAGTTCGGAACCTGGAGCTGATTCCAATTCTGTGTCTCCCTCTCTGTCACTCCCTTGCTCGCGCTCTGTCTCTCTCAAAAATAAATGTTAAAAAAATTTTTTTAAATAAAATACTGCTTTTAATGGTAAATATTTATTGAACCTTCAATTAGGTCAGTAACAGGGAGTCTATCAAAAGACATTTTTTTTTTCTGTAAAATCCCAATGCTTTTTTAGATTCTGTTTGGGAAACGTTGCCTTAGGGCAAAAGAGCATATTAGTGCAGACAACCAACACTGCCGATTTGAATTTCTTTCCCAGAGGGGCTCTGAGAAGTTAAAAGCATCTTATCTGAAGATCCCCGCAGACCACTGGGATCTCCCCTACTCACCAGTAAAAGCAGGTCGGGTCTGCCCAGCAAAGCCAAGGCTGTAGACAGCTTCCGCTTGGTCCCCCCACTGTAGGTGGCCACCGGCTTGTCCACGTGGGCTTCCAGGTGTAAACGCCTCACCAGGTCCCCGGCGACCTGCAAACGAGGCACTGTCCGTGAACGCATCCCTTTTGGCCCAGGGCACCCTGCCCACCCCGGCCGGGCTCTCAGCCCTGAGTGCCCTCCCCTCCTCCCGCTGCCCCTGCCCACCTCCCACACACACCTCCCTTCACCTCCCCAGGCTGGAAGAGAAGGAGCGGGTGGGGGTGGGGGCTCTGCTGGGGCGCCTGGGGGGCATCGCAGCCTTGGCCAGAGCACGCGGGGCTGGGGCGCCAGGGATCAGAGAGGGTCAGAAGTACAGGGCCCCGATGCACAGCCACACACAGGCGAGCCGAAACCAAGACTGAGGAGGAAGTGAGGGAATAAACCAGACAGGGGGGTGGGCAGGACGGGACTTTGAGGGAGCAGAGAATTGAGAAGGGAGTTTTCACTAGTCACAGGGGCAAGAAATGCCTCCTTCCATCCTTGGAGCTGCCGGAGACGGCCCTGCGGGAGGTTGGCAAGGGGAGGGCATGATTCTCAGTGGACACTGCTGGAAGCTGCATGAGGCCAGAAGACGCGACCGTGCGCCACCCCCTGCCCCGCCCCCCACAGGAGAGGGTTCCCACCGGAGCACGAGCACGAGCACGCAGCAGGCTCACGGCCTCCTCCCTTCCCCTCCCCGCCCCACCCGCACCTGCCGCGCTGCTCGCGCCCCTTGCCCTCCGCGGGGTGCCGTGTGCGTACAGCCCTTCCGCTCCGACGCCTGCCAGAATTTGGGCGTGCTACATTTTGTGTTTTCGGTTCCATCCACGGGGCGGCTGCTTCCTCTGGGGGCTGGGACTGAGCAACCACTGGACTTCTAGCCCCACGCAGTTTAAAAATTTGACAAATGTGGGGGCGCCGGGGTGGCTCCGGGGGGTGAAGCGTCGGACTCTTGATTTTGGCTCAGGTCGTGATCTCACGGTCATGGGTTCAAGTCACACATCAGGCTGTGCACTGAGCGAGGAGTCTGCTTGGGATTCTCCGTCTCCCCCCCACCCCCCCAATCACACTGTCTCTCTGTCTCTCTCAAAATAAGTAAACTTAATTTTTTTTTTTTTTAACTTGACAAATGTGTTCTACCTAACTCTGGCGACCACAGAGCCATGAACGCACTATGTCAGTTTCGCTTGCTTATGTACCACCATATAACCAAACTGGCCAGGATCATATCTTCATTCAAATCTAGGAGATGTGGGGAAAACTCTGTGTCCTCAACAACTGATGAAACATAGGATAAACTAAATAAAAGTAAAAAATAAAATAACTACATCAAATACATTTTTGAATAAATGATATGAACTACCAAATGTTATTTTTTTAATAAGTGCATAAAAGTTGGGATAATAATAATAATAGTGTCAGTGATGAAATATTGAGAATGTCTAAAAATACTGGCACAGGAGCACCTGGATGGCTCAGTCGGTGAAGCGTCAGACGTCGGCTCAGGTCATGATCTCGCGGTTCGTGGGTTCGAGCCTCATATCAGGCTCTGTGCTGACAGCTCAGAGCCTGGAGCCTGCTTCAGATTCTGTGTCTCCCTCTCTCTCTGCCCCTTCCCCACTCGTGCTCTGTCTGTCTGTCTGTCTCTCCCTCTCAAAAATGAAGTAAACATTAAAAAACATTTTTTTAAATATTGGGACAACATTGATGCCTCCCAAGGAAACCCCCCACATAAACCACTCCACAGCTTTATTTGTGCAGCCACACAATAACACCAAAAGAAATAAGAATGTCGAGGACTGGTCTAGTTAACAGTGTAAGTCAAGGGAATGCAGAGAATTTCTGAATGAGCCCGTCTAACTACGATGGCTTATTTTTCTGGAACCAGGAAACGTAGGTCCCGTTTTTCCAAGCTCACGAAGGCTAAACACTGCAGCTGACAGATCCTGGATGGCAGGGCCAGGGAAGAGTCCAGAAGATATAGAACAAATACATTGGTTCAATCCCAGGATACCCTAGGAATTGGTCAGCAAAATACCATGTCAACCCCAAAATGTATTGAGCTTAAGGATTCTCTCTCTCTGCTATTATGTATTGCTCTCGCATAGTGTTCTTTTTTTTTAAGTTTATTTATTTGTGGGGGTGGGGGTGGGGGGAAGAACACAAGCAGAGGAGGGGCAGAAAGAGAGAAGGAGAGAGAGAATTCCAAGCAGGCTCCCCACTGACAGTGCAGAGGCCGACGTGGGGCTGGGTCTCACGAACCGTGAGCTCATGAGCTGAGCCAAAATCAAGAGCTGGACGCTTAACCGACTGAGCCCCCCAGGGGCCCCTCTCCCATAAAGTTCTAAGTTGTACTCCATTTAAGTCCAGAGTGTGCGATTCATTCATCCTATATACCCGGTGCGTGATCGTGACGCACACTTAGTACATCTTTGTAAGGATCATCTAACCCAAAATAAACTGCCCGAAGATCTGCATATGTATTAGTTCGCTTACAAGCAAAATTCTTTCCTCTACCACACTGACGGCCAAATCAAAGTTTCCTGTGACAGTAAAGATCAAACTAAGAAGGAAAAAGGGGCCCAGGATTTAGGACAGAAAGCCTTTCTTCCAACCCCACCCCCTGACTTTCCTCCAGGTCCCCCTTCCTCTTGTCGTAACTTCTAGCTCCCTCTAGGAAAACTGCGTGCGAGTGGAAGAAACTTCCAGGATAAAAGGCGTGTCATGGAGCAAACAGTAGGTGGTGAGACACAGCGGGGGGCTCCCGATAGGACCTGCGGGTGGTGTCACAGCACCGCGGCGAAGGGCTCTCTGCCCCTTCCGTCCCAAACTACGAAACCCCAGGCCTCATCCCCATCAGCACCGGGGTTTGGCAGTTTGGGTATCACAATAACCCTTAAATTATCATCCCCGTTTGTCTAGCATGCCAGAACATGTCAAACCTGTCTCCTGGATCCTTTTGCTATAACCCGATGTATTTTTTAAACATCAGGTTCATTGAATTCAGGTTCAAATATGATCCCTGTCCAAAAACAAACCTAAGAGGTGTGTGGACAATGGGGAGAAACTGAAAACCGTCACACCAAGCCTCAATTTGAGCCAAATGAGGACAGCCTCTCTTTCCCATCTAATGGAACTTCTGGAAGTTTGCAGGGGGAGGAAGGGGGACTATAAGCAGAAGATCCAAGAGTGGGCTACATGTGAGCTGGGACCCTGGGATGCAGACCAGCCTGGGTGCCGAGGCGGGGGGGGGAGGGGGGGAGGCAGGGGTGGGAGGGGTGCAGTGGGCTCTCAGGAGGGGCTTCCCGCAGGCACAAGGGGGCCTCTGGAATCACAGTGGACACAACTGTGGCTGCCCAGGTTACCGTGAAGGTGGACGTCAGCCCGGGGGAGAGAACCGAGGTGAGCGGCAGACAGGCCAGGAAAAGATCAACACCCCGGCTGGGAGTCCGGGAGGTGAGGACCCCCCTGGGGGCAGCTCCAGCCCTGAGGAAGATGTGTAAAGGAAGCCCCTTGGGCTAAGGGGCCACAAGGTCACTCCACACAATTGTCACTTCCTTAGCTAGCAAGGGGCATAGAAAGGAAAACCCAGCCATTCAGGGAACAAGAAATTCCGTCATCTTCGACAAGCAGCCGGCATGTTACTCAGCATCAGGATAGCGTCTTAATCAGGAACCCGTACTCTGGGGGCACCCGGGGGGCTCTGTCAGTTGAGCATCTGACTCTTTTTTTTTAAATTTTTTTTCTTCATTTATTTTTGAGAGAGAGAGAGAGAGAGAGAGACAGAGAGCGAGGAGAGGAGGGGCAGAGAGAGAGGGAGACACAGCATCCGAAGCAGGATCCAGGCTCGGAGCTGTCAGCACAGAGCCGCACGCGGGGCTCAAACCCACAAACCGTGAGATCATGACCTGAGCCGAAGTCGGACGCTCAACCGACTGACTCTTGATTTTGGCTCAGGTCATGATCTCAAGGCTCATGAGTTCGAGCCCTCTGTGCTGACAGTGGGGAGCCTGCTGGGGATTCTCTCTTTCCCTCTGCCCCTCCCTCTTTCAAAATAAATAAACAAACTTAAAAAAAAATAAAAAACAAAAGGACACTTACTCTGGAGCTGGTTTCTATGATTTCAAAAGAAAACCCCTCCCCATTGTAGCCATTCTAGCTGAGGCGGGTCTCGGCTACCTGCCTCTCGGCTTCCCCATTTGCAACCTTTCTACCTCATATGGCTGCTGTGAAATACTTAAAATAAATACTGAAGTGTTGGCTAAAAGTCTTGTTTTCTGTTATTTAACAATAATCCCTCTGGTCACCTGGTGACAGGTGCGTTAGAACGGGGATGCTTGCTCTAGATTTCCCGCATTTCTAAAGTCTATAGGAGAGGGAAGGTTGCCATAAAGGGAGCCACGTCCTCCGGGAACATGTGCTGACGTCTTGGAAAGCTCGGGGCAAGCAGCAATCCTCTCTCGCGGTTTCGGGAAGGAAGCGAAGACAGTTCCTCATCGGCCACCGTTATGATAACTTCTCTCTGTGGAGGGGGCTCAGGAAGAGGAGTCTGGAAGACCGCCGACACTCAGGAGGGAATCGCCCCACATGACGGGCAGCACCAGGCCTCACTCTATTGGCAAGAACTTTTCCAAGCGTGCATTTCCCCCGGGACGGCAAAGGGGCCAGCTTGTGGCGTTCGCCAAGCATCTACCTCTTCAATCAAACACGAACCCGGGGGAGCTGACAGAGACAAACGTCTTTTAAAGACTGAGCTCTGATGAGTCCCGGACCTCAACAGTTGTACAGATGAGCGGGCCGCCAGGGGCGGCCCGTCGTCCTTGCTTCCTGACGGTGGCAGGTGGGTGAAGGGACCCGGGTCCTCGAGGACCAGGAGGGTTTCTGCTTTACTTGCTCTTAACTTACAGAGCATCGGTAAGAGAAGAAGGCTGAAGAAGATGACAGAACAGCGCTCGAGTGAATTTTCATGGACCAGGGAAGGTGAGGCTGTTAGTTTTGTCTCCTGTGAATTCTGGGACGCTCCCTCCCTGCAGAATCACGTCGCAAATGCACCGCAAAAGCCACTTACTTCTGCTCCTTGTTCAGAATCCGGGAATGCAAGGAGCATTCCAGAATCCCTGCAAGGGGCAGGAAAAGGAAAACTGCGCCTCAAGCACCTGCCGTTCCAGCGGCTTCCGCCTGGCACGTCCTCTGAGCTGTCGATCAAGGCTGTCAGCTCGGCTTGGCTGACCACTGCACAGAGGCCTCCTGCGTTCTCGGGGCTGCGTCCACCCCCTCCTCCCACAGAGACGGAGGAAGGGGGTGATCTGCAGTCTCTGGCACTTCTCCATCCTCTGGAGCCCACCCGGGAAGGAGTCAGGCTGGCAGTTGTCAGCCCGCTCACCAGGAAGTCCTCCTCCTGACGTCCCAGTCCCCCCCACCCCACTGGCCTTCTTTCTGTACAGTCTGCACCCTTCTCTGTAAGCCCTGGCAGCGGGTCTATGAGCTCTGTTCCCGAATGAAAACAACAGTCCAGGAAACTTGAAAGGCACTTGGAGAGGAGACAAAGTTGCAAATGATGTCACCCTTAACCCCAAGTGACTTCTGCACTCAGATCTCTATTTTCAGTACGTAACTGAAAACAACACAACCATCGTGACTTTGTTTCCTTCCGTGTCATCAGATTGGAAACATCTTTCAGGTACGTTTGTCATTTATCTATCGGGTCAGAGAGCTGTGCTGGGACCAGAGGTGTTAGCCGAGCATAGCTCAGCGGGAGGCTTTCCTGGAAAACCTCAGGGAGACTTACCTGAGAAATGCAGGAGTTGGGAACCCCGCGGAGGGTACAGTAATAACAGAGGTGTTCCCAACCAGTCAGGAACTCGTCCAGGGCGTCCTGCTGCGGACAGTAGCCCATGCGAACACCTGCGGCGCCTGCCAAAGACAGATCCACGGTCTCTCTGCAACGAGAAACAGCAGCACAGTCCAGAAAATTCGGCTCCCCAGACACACATCCTCCAGTTCTCCAACCTGGTTCATCAAAGAGAAGCTCACTGCAGTTCATACAATGCAACTAATCAATTTAGCATAAATGGTTCGATGAATGAGTAGCAACCCACATGTCCAGGCATGGCTCTGAGGCCACGACTGCTTTTTATGTTAAAAAAAATAATAATACAGAAAGCACAGAGCTCTGTAGGAGGCATACGGCATGCTTAATAAATGGCTATCATAACAATTATTTCCCCACCAAAACAATTTATGAGAATTCCTAATGGATTGGGGGCGCCTGTGTGGCTCAGTTGGTTAAGCGTCCGACTTTGGCTCAGGTCATGATCTCGAGGTTCGTGAGTTCAAGCCCTGTGTCGGGCTCTGTGCTGACAGCTCGGAGCCTGGAGCCTGCTTCCGATTCTGTGTCTCCCTCCCTCTCTTCCCCTCCCCTGCTTGTGCGCTCTCTCTCTCTCTAGGTCCAAAATAAATAAACATTAAAAAATTAAAAAAAAAACAAAAACAATTGCTAATGAATCAATGGCTAAACTATCATTCAGATTCAGGTTTTTAAAAAGTACATTTTTAGCATAGCCTATCCATCTCTCATTGAACATACGAGAAAATACTGCAAATGAAAACCCGGGGTCCCAGAGGAAACTCTGTACCCACAAATCGGTCACTCCTCATTCCACTGTCCCCCCAGCCCCTGGCTTTTCGTTCCTGTGGATTTGCCTGGTGGGTAGTTTATAAAACTGAACAATGCAATATATGACTTTCGCATGAAGCTTCAGAGGCTCACCCACGTTACAGCACAAATCCGTACTTCATTCTACTTCCTTTTACTGGTAGAAATGCACACAGCAGTTATTAAAAGAAAAAAAAATCACCACCACCCTTTTATGGCTGCTAAAATGGAAGCCCGCGTGTCACTGCGGGCCCGGAGTTCACTAAAGGGCCAGTTCCAATAACTCCACCTTACGCTTGTCAGTCTACCATTTTTCTCATTCTGTGACCATTAGGTGGAAAGATAGAAGAACCATACAAAAAAGGAAGAGGAGAAAAAATAAGATTACAACATAAAAGGAAGAGGGAGGGAATTTTTTTCTAATTTATAGAGTTCCAATTTTGTTTTTTTAACGTTTATGTTTTGAGAGAGAGACAGATCACGAGCTGAGTGGAGGCAGAGAGAGAGGGAGACTCAGAATCCGAAAGAGGCCCCAAGCTCTGAGCTGTCAGCACAGAGCCCGACACAGGGCTCAAACCCACGGATCGTGAGATCATGACCTGAGCCGAAGTCGGACGCTTAACTGACTGAGCCACCCAGGCGCCCCTATTCCATTGTTTAGATGCACCCCAGTTGGTTTATTCATTCACTTACTGAAGCGTACCTCTGTTGCTTCCAAATTTTGACAACTATTGATAACACTACTGTAAGCATTAGCCTACAGGGTTTTTGGGTTGTTTGGTTTTTTTTGTGTGTGTGTGCACATAAGTTCTCAAATCATCTCAATAAATACCTAGGAGGAGGATTGCTTCAGGCTATCGTAAGACTATGCTTTAAGTTTGCGAGAAACTCACAAACCGTCCTGGGTAGTGGCTGTACCATGAGCATTTCCAATATAGCTTCACTTCGTCCCCAGCTTCTGGCACTGACAGAGTCTAAGATTTCTGGCACTCTAATAGACGTGTATATATTGCTTAAATTTGAAATTCCCCAGTGACATGTGACACTGCACGTCTCTTCATGTGCCATCTGTATCTTTAGCGAGGTATCCATTCACACCTTTTGACCATATTCTAATCGGGTTGTTTATTTTTCTATTGTTGGGTTCTTTGTATCTTTTGGATACAAGTCTTGTATCAGATGCGTGCTTTGCAAATATTCTCTGCCCATCTGGGAATTGTGTTTTCACGCCCTTAGAAGTGTTCTGCCCTGAGCAGATTTTGTTTTTATTTTAATGGAGTCCAATTTAGTCTTTGAGTCATGCGTTAATTAGAAGTGCGTTGTTTAATCCCTGAATATCTGGGGATTTTCCAGCTGCCTTTCTGTTATTTCTAGCTTAATGCTAATGTCATCCGAGAAAGCATTTTGCATGACTTGTACTGTCACATTTCTAAGGAGCCCCGAACGTGGTCCATCTTGATGAACCATCCATGTGAGCCCAAACAGACCGCATACACTGCTGTTGTTGCACAACGTATCCTATAGACGTCTTCGGACCCAGCTGACTAATGTGCCCGTTAGTTCAACTGTATCCTGACTCATTTTCTACCTGATGGACCTGTCAGTCCCTCAAAGGGGAGCACTGATGTCCCCCATTTCTCTGGGTCCACCGCCCCGTCTTCGCAGATTCTGACACGCCGGGGTGGGGCTTACACACATCCGGGTCTGGAGAACTGACTCCTTTATCATTATGCAATATCCCACTTTATTCCTAACAACTTCTTTTTGCCCTTTGTCTTGCTCTGAAATTCACGGGGACACTCCAGCTTTCTATGCATTCATGTCAGCACAGCGTATCTTTCTTTTCCCCGTTGCCTTTAATCCATCCGGGTCTTTACATTTAAAGTGGATTCTTTTAGAAAACATATAGTTGGGTCTTGTCTCTTCATCCACTCTGGTAGTTTCTGTCAATTGGTGCATTTACACCAGTACATTTACAGTGACATTTGACACACTTGGATTATAGTAACAATTTTCTATTTGTTCTCCTTGTTTTTCACTCTTTTTCTTCCTTATCTGCTTTTAGTTGAACATTGTATACGACTTCATTTTCTCTCCTTTCCTGGACTATGTTGTATTTCTTTTTAAAAATTTGTATTGGTTGTTCTGTGGTTCACGAGATACATTTATAACTGTTTCAAGTCCCCTTGCAAATAAAAATGACCTGGGAGTACCTATTTTTTCTTTTGAAAGAGAGAGAGAGGAGTGGAGGGAGAGGGGCAGAGGGAGAAAGAGAGACAATCTTAAGAAGGTTCCATCCTCAGCACAGAGCCCAACAAGGGGCTCAATCCCACAACCCCGGGATCATGACTCGAGCTGAAATGAAGAGTCGAACACTCAACCCACGGAGTGACTGGGATGCCCCAGTGGAAGCATCTTAGAGCAGAGAATTCCCAATTCCCCCTTCCATTCCCAATTGGATTTCCACCATTCATGTCACTCGGCCATAGGCCACAATCACCAGATACAAAGTTGCTGTTATTGTTTTAAACAGACTATTTAAAATCAATGAAGAAATAATAAATGAAGAATAATAAATAGGAAAGATTTTTTATCTTCAATTACTCCTTCTCTAATGTTCGTCCTTTCTTTATGTAAATCTGACTTTCCAACCTATATTATTTTCCTTCTTTCAACATTTCTTTTTTAATTTCTTTTTAATGTTTATTTTTGAGAAATAGAGCGCGTATGTGCATGAGTGGGGGAGGGGCAGAGAGAGAGGGAGAGGGAGGGGGAGAGAGAGAAAGAGAGAGAGAGGAAGACACAGAATCCAAAACAAGTTCCAGGCTCTGAGCTGTCAGCACAGAGCCCGATGTGGGGCCTGAACTAGGAATGGCGAGATCATGACCTGAGCTGAAGTCAGCCATTCAACCAACTGAGCCACCCAGGTGCCCCATTTCTCTCAACATTTCTTGCAAGACAGTTCTGCTGGCAACAAATTCATTTTGTGTTGATGTCTCCTTCACTTTTGAAAGATCATTTCACAGGGTTCAGAATTCTAGGGCATGGTAATTTTTCTCTGAATGCTTTAAACACTCCACTCCCTGCCTTCTTTCTCCCATGGCTTCTGGTAAGTCTGTAGGTAAGGTATCTGTCCCCCATGCCAGCCTCCTTCGAGAATTTGTCTTTGAATGTCTACAGCTTGGATATTACATGATCACGTGTCGATTTTTCGGTATTTGTCTTCTTTGGTGGTTTGTGGACTTCCGGATTCCGCACTTCGGGAGTTGTCACACATTTTGAAAACCAGTGCCGTCATTATTCAGCTATTTCTTCTGTCCCTTTCTCTTTTGGACTCCTTCTGGGGATACCATTGGGCACACAGGCCATGTGTCGTCCCTGTCACGATCCCCGACAGTCCGTTCCACCTTTTCATTCCTGTTTTCTCTCTGCACTTCAGTTTTCAAAGTATCTGGTAACCCGTTCACAGGTTCAATGCTTCCTTCCTCAGTGGCATCCAGCTAATGCTGAGCCCGTCTCATGTTTGTTGTCATCCTGCCCTCTACAGTTTTCCTTTTTACTGACAGCACCTCTACTCTTTCAGTGTCCATCTCCCTGCTGACAGTGCCCATTTCTTCTCACATGTTGTCTACTGTCCCCATTAGAGTCCTTAGCACATCAGTCAGAGTTATTATAAACTCCCATTGTGATACTTCACGACCTGCCACGGCTGGGTCTGGTTTTAATGTCATTTTTGTCTCTATGGAACATGTGTTTTGTCTTTCAGCTTGTCTTGTAATTTCTTTTCTTTTGTAATTTTTTTTAATATTTATTCATTTTTTAAGAGACAGAGAAAGAGCATGTGCGGGGGGGGGGGGGGGGGGGGGGACACAAAATCCGAAGCAGGCTCCAGGCTCCGAGATGTCAGCATAGAGCCCAATGTGGGGCTCGAACTCATGAACTGTGAGATCATGACCTGAGCCAAAGTCTAAGGCTTAACCCACTGAGCCATCCAGGCACCCTGTGTCTTGTAATGTATGGTGGAGAGTTGGACATTATTTATTAGATAAAAAGAAATTTAGAGGCATCTGGATGGCTCAGTAGGTTAAGCGTCCGATTCTTGATTTCGGCTCAGGTCATGATCTCGCGGTTCATGAGTCCGAGCCCCACATGGACTCTGTGCTGACAGCGCACAGCCTGCTTGGGATTCTGTCTCTCCATCTCTCTCTGCCCCTCCCCTGCACTCGTGCTGTCTCTCTCTCTCTCTGTCTGTCAAAAATAAATAAACATTTTAAAAAATTAAAAGTAGAATTACTATTTGATCTATGAATTCCACTACTGCTAATCATCCAAAAAAAATGAAAGCACTAATTCCAAACGATGTATAAAGCCCATGTTTACTGCAGCATTATTTACAACAGACAAGATATGGAAGCAGCCCAAGTGTCCATCCACAGGGGAACATGTGGAATATACACACAACGGAATATTGCTCAACCATAAAAAAGAATGAATTCTTGCCATCTGCAGCAACGTGGATCGGATCAGAGAATATAATGCCAAGTGAAAGAAGTCAGCCAGAGAAAGACAAATACCACATGATTTCACTCAGATGTCGAGTTGAAGAAACAAAAGAAGTGAACGCACAAAAAAGACAAAAAGACAGACTCTTAAATACAGAGAACAAACGAGTGGTTGCCGGAGGGGAGGTGGTAGGGAGGTAGGGTATGAAATCGACAGATGGGGGGTAAAGAGTGCCCTTGTCTTTACGAGCACTGAGAATTATATACAGTTATTGAATTATTCTACTGTACACCTGAAGCTAATATAACATCATGTGTTAATTAGATTTGAACTAAAAAAAAATAAGCAAAACAAATGATCAGGCTTTCGTGGGTCAGGGTTTCGGTCTTTTTCAGGCCACGAGTTTTGCTCATGGGCTTCTTCAGGGGGGTGCCGTCTGATGGATTCGCTTCCCCTTCTGCCCGCTGGGGGTAGGAGCCCTCCGCCACCAAGCTCCCTGGGAGTCTGTGCTCCATCACACGTTCACTCCACAAGCAAAGACACAAAGCCCAGACCTCATGGATATGGGACCTTGTCTCGAGGAGGCATGTCTACAGCAGAGGAGGGGACAGAGGAGAGAACAAAGAGGACAAGACAGCTGGACGCTTGCTGGGCTTGCAGTGAGCTGAGCCGGCTTCACCGGCATGGCCAAGTGTCCTGGTTTACAAGGGGCGAGAAGTGTCACGAACTGAGAAACCCCTCCATTCAGGCGAAGTGGGACAGGGGGTCACCCTCACTCATCCAAAGGAGATGTGGATGGGACGCTCTGGGTGAGATTGATCCAAAGGGTAGGACCTCTGTGGGCACAGAGAAGAGGAAGAGAGGAGGAGGCAGGCAAAGGGGCAGACACATGAGACAACAGCATGGTGAGAGAGGAGGGTCCATGTCAAGGAGTAGTAGGAGAAGAAGCACAAACTTCGGGCTTAGTTGTGCAACAGACGCACAAAGGGGAGAAATTCTGATGCCTGCTACAACATGGATCAGACTTGAGGACACTCTGCTTAGTGAGATGAACGTATCACAAAAAGGCAAATACCGTACAATTTCATTTATATGATGTGAGTAAGGAGTCCAAACCACAGGGAGAGAGAATGGCGATAGCCACCCAGCGGGGACAGAAGGGATCCGCGTGTGGCTGAACGGGTACAGAGTTTTGGGGCTCCGAGACCGAAGGGCCCCCGGGAACGGCCGCGCCAAGTGGATATGCCGGCTTCCCTCGTTTCACTGCACTTCGCAGATACTGTGCTTTTTACAAACGGAAGGTTTGTGGCAGCCCGGTGTCGGGCAAGACTCTCCGTGCCCTGTCTCTCTGTGCCACGTTTCGGTAATTCTCATGATACTTCAAACTTCTGCATTATTATTATAATTGTTATGGCTGTGGCGCCTGGGTGGCTCAGTCCGGTGAGTGTCTTGACTTCGGCTCAGGCCATGATCCCAGGGTCATGTGATAGGGCCCTGTGTCAGTCTCTGCACTGAGTGGGGAGGCTGCCTGGGAGTCTCTCTCCCTCTCTCTCCCAACTCATGCGCTTTCTCTCTCTCTCTCTCTCTCTCTCTCTCTCTCTCTCAAAAATGTTATGGTGATCTGTGATCAGTGATTATGACTGGCTGAAAGCTCAGATGATGGCTAGCATTTTTTAGCAATAAAGTGTTTTTAATTAAAAATATACTTTTTAGACATCATGCTTTTGTGCACTTAACAGATACAGCATAATGTAAATATAACTTATTTTTTAATGTTTATTTTTGAGAGAGAGAGAGCATGTGCGTGTGCACTCAAGCGGGGAAGGGGCAGAGAGAGAGGGGAACAAAGGATCCGAGGCAGGCTCTGTGCTGACAGCAGAGAGCCCGACGTGGGGCTTGAACTCAGGAGCCACGAGATTGAGATCATGACCTGAGCCGAAGTTGGACGCTTAACTGACTGAGCCAACTAGGTGCCCCATAAATACAGCTCTTACATGCACTGGGAGACCACAATTCACTTGACTTACTTTGTTATGGCATTCGTATTGCGGTGGTCTAGAACCCACCCGCAATATCTCTGAGGGTCCTGTACTTAACACTGAACTATCCTCTTAAACATCGTAAGATGAAAACCTTTACGTCATGTTTGTTTTAGGACAATAAAAAAAGAAAAGGTACACCATGCACACAGTCTCCAAAATAATGTCGGAGTGGCTATGCTCAAAACAGACAAAACTGACTGTAGTGATATAAAACTCGACACTACAACCACACAGTGACTTTTATAATGATAAAGGTGTCACTTCCTTGGGAAGACATAACAGTTGCTCACAAGTTTTCATCTTGGAACCCAGTCCCACTACACAGGAAGAAAACCTGACAAGGTAAAGTAAGAAGTGGACAATACAACAGTAATAGTTGGAGTCTTCAATACGTCACGTTCAGTAATGGATAGAAAAATTAGGCAGAACACCAAGACGGCTGCAGGATGTTTGAACAACACTATAAGCAAACCGGACCCAACAGACGTTTGGAGAACCCCCCCTTCCCCACCCCCCGCCCCAACAATGGTGGCACATGCGGTCTTCTCTGCTGCATGTGGAACATTTCCCAGGACTGAACATTTGTCACTTCATGAGACAAGTCTCGGTGCGTTGTAAGGGGCTGAAATCCTATCAAATACATTCTCTGACTGCAGTGAAATGATGAGAAATCAGCAACAGAAAGAAATTTGAGGGGACCATGAATATGTGCAAATTAAAGAACATGCCCCCAAATAACTAATAGATCAAAGAAGAACTGGTTTTTGAAAATTAGAAAATACTTTGCGATGAATACAATAAAAATGACAACATACCAAAAATCATAGCATTCAGCTAAAGGAGTGCCTGTAGGAAAGGTATAAACTGTAATGTTTGTATTAAATAAGAAACAAGATTTAAACAAGACTTCAAAGCAATAATATAACCATTCCTCTTCAGTAATTTTTTAAAAGTGTAGCAAAATTCCCTAAAAGCATAGTAAACTAAACCTAAAGCAATTAAAAGGGAGGAAATAAAATTAGAAACAAAAAAATCACAAAAAGTAGAAAAATAAAACAATAGAGAAAATCAGTAAAATTTACAACCCTTTGGCTAGACTAACCCCAAAAAATTAATTAATTAAAAAAAGGGGAAAAAATTCAAATTACTAAAATAAGGAATGAAAGAGAGGATATTATTACCAACCTTACAGAAATACAAAGGTTTCTAAGGGAACACTATAAAAATTATATTCCAAACATTTAGACCCCTACACCTCACCCAATATATAAAAATCAACTCAAAATGGATCAAAGTCCTAAATGTAAAAGACAAAACTATAATACTTTCAGAAGAAAACAAACGCATTAAGCTTTCTGACGTCAGGCCACAGTTTCTAGATATGACATAAAAAACATAAGCAACAAAAGACAAGATAGAGGCTATCATCTCCACCAAAAAAAAAGGTTATAATGAATACGTGAATTTAATAAGTCTGCAGGCTACACAATCAGCATACCAAATTCAATTTTGCTTCTATACGCCAACAATGAACTATCAGAGAGAGAAATGAAACAAAAAATGATGTCTATGGCAACCACATTAAAAAAGAATAAGAAAACAGGAATCAGTTTAACCAAGGAGGGAAAAGATCTGTACACTGAAAACCAGAAGGCATCAGTGAAAGAAACTGAAGGAAACACAAATAAATGGAAAGATATTCCATGCTTATGGATTCTTGCAATGAAAAATTAATATGGTTAAAATGTCCCCACTACACAAAGCAATCTTCAGACTCGGTGCACTCCTTACTGAAATTCCGATGACGTGTTTCACAGAAATGGACAAAAACAATCGTAAAATTGTATGGAACCACAAGAGATCCCGAATAGCCAAAGCAATTATGAAAAAGACGAATAAAACTGGAGGCGTCATGCTTCCAGATACAACCTATGTGACAAAGCTGAGGTTACGGAAACAGTATGGTATTGGCATTAACACTGACATCTAGATCAGTGGAACAGAATACATAGCTCAGAAAGAAACACGTGCTTATATGCCCAGTTAATTTACAACAAAGGAGTCAAGCATACACAATGCGGAAAGGACAGTCTCTTCAATAAATAGTGCTAGGAAAACAAAAACCACATGCAGAAGAATGAAACTGAGCTTTACCTTACATCACAAACAGCGATCATCTCAAACGGATTGCAAACTAAATGTAAGACCCAGAACTATAAACTTTCTAGAAGAAAGCATAGGGGTTAACCTTCTAGGCATCGGTCTTGGCAATAATTTTTGAGATTTGACACCAAAAGCGAAGGCAACAAAAGCAAAAATAAAGCAGTGGGACTAGATCAAATTAAAAAGCTTCTGGAAAGCCAAAGAAATCATTTACAAAATGAAAGGAAAACCTATAGAATGGGAGAGAATATTTATAAACCATGTACCTGATAAGGGGATTAGCCAAAATACACAAAGAACTCACAAAAATCAATAGCAAAAAAAAAAAAAAATCCAATTTAAAACCTGACAGAACTGAACACACTTTTTTCCAAAGAAGACATCCAGACGGCCAACAGACACATGGAAAGATGCTCAACAGCACTCATCATCGGGGAAAGGCAAGTCAAAACCACAATGAGGTATCACCTCACACCTGTCAGAATGGATGTCATCAAAAAACAAGAGACAAGTGTTGGCCAGGATGTGGAGAAAACGGAACCCCTAGGCACTGTGGGCGGGAATGCGAACTGGTGCAGCCACTGTGGAAACCAGTATGGAGGTTCCTCAAAAATTAAAAATAGAACCTTCCCTATGTTCCTGCAATTCTGCTTCCACAAATGTATCCGAAGGAAACAAACCACTATGTCAAAGAGATGTCTGTGCCCCTAAATTTGCTGTGGCATTACTGACAACATGGAAACAACCTAGGTGCCCATCAACAGATGCATGCATAAAGAAGTTGTGAGATTATACATATATACATATATATATATATACGTATATATATATACGTATATATACACACACACATACACACACACACACACACACACATACGTATGAGGAAAAGAAACACTACATGACATTGTAATGTCACTTATATGTAGAATCTTAAAGGAAAAGAAAAAATAAACAAACTCACGTAGAAAGAGACCAAATTAGTGGGTGCCAGAGGTGGGGTGGGAGCAGGGAAATCGGAGGAAAAGCCCAATCGTCCATGTGTAAGACACAGAAGACCAGGGATGGAAGGTGCAACATGGCACCCGGGGCTAGCACCGCTGTGCAGTGCGTCGGCTTGTTGTAAGGAGACCAAAGCTAAGACTTCTCATCACAAGGAAGAAAACATTTTTCTTTCCTTTTTTTTTGGTCTATATGAGATGCTGGATGCTAACTAAAGTTACTGTGGTCATTTCACAATAGATGTAAATTAAATCAGAATACTATACACCTTAAACACATATGGTAGGCCAATTATGTCTCAATAAAACCGGAAAAGGAAAACGTTTTAAAAAGAAATTTAAAATTATGCCAGGTGACAGATGGGTTAATTAGCTAGATGGGAGGACTCCTTTTACAATGAATATGTCTATAAAATCATCACCAGGTACACTTTAAACGGCTTACAATTTTATTTGTCAATTATTCCTCAATAAAGATTAAAAAAATACCAAAAAAAGGCAGACAACTCTCACATCATCAAAATTTAAAATGTTTGTGTTGGGGCGCCTGGGTGGCGCAGTCGGTTAAGCGTCCGACTTCAGCCAGGTCACGATCTCACGGTCCGTGAGTTCGAGCCCCGCGTCAGGCTCTGGGCTGATGGCTCGGAGCCTGGAGCCTGTTTCCGATTCTGTGTCTCCCTCTCTCTCTGCCCCTCCCCCGTTCATGCTCTGTCTCTCTCTGTCCCAAAAAGAAATAAAAAACGTTGAAAAAAAAAAATAAAAAAAAAAAAAAATAAATAAAATAAAATAAAATGTTTGTGTTTTTAAAAGAACATCAAAAAGTATACAAAAGCAGCTTATACAAATGGAAGAATTTTTTGTAAATCATCTATCTAATAATGTAGTTATTCTGGAATATATAGATAATACTTACAACTCAATAATAAAAATGCAAATAATCCAACTTTTTAAATGGGCACAGTGTCCGAATATAGATTTCTCCAGAGATGCACCAATAGCCAACAAGCATAGAAAAAAATATGGTCATCCCAACAAGCAGGGATGAGCACAGGGTGTCATACGTAAGAGATGAATCACTGGGGTCTACTCCTGAAACTAAGACTACACTGTACGTCAACTAACTTGAATTTAAATTAAAAAAAAAAAAGAAAGGAAGAAAAAAATATGGTCAGCGCCATTAGCCATTAAGGAAATGCAAATCACAACCACACTGAAGTACCATCTCATACCCAGTAAGATGGCTATAATCAAATGGGTGGACAATAATACATATTTGGGAGGATGTGGACTATAAAACAGCCGGGAACATAAAAGAGTGCAGCTGCTTTAAAGAAATAGCTTGTGGCGCCTCAGCTGCTACCCTCAGAGATACCTGCTGTATGACTCAGGGACGACTCCTAGCTGTCTGCTCGAAAGATCCAGAAACATACATCCACGAGAAAGCACTCGTGTCTCTCTCTCAAAAAGGAATAAATGTTTAAAAAATCTTAAAAAGGAAGTATTAATACATGCTATGACACAAATAAACTTTGAAAACCATATGCCAACCTAAAGAAACTAAACACAAAAGGCCACACATATCGTATGTTTCCGTTTTTAGGAAATGTCCAAAATAGGCACATCCTTAGAGACAAGAAAGCAATTAAGGGTTGGTGAAGGCTGGGGGATAGGGACAACAGAGAATGACTGCTCATAGTAAAAGGTCTCTTTTCAAAGTGATGAAAATGTTTGGGAATGAGACACTGGAAATAGTTACAGTTTTGTGACTATACTAAAAACCACTGGGTTGTTGTTACACTTGGTGTGAATATGCATGAATTATATCCATCAGAATGGCGTGTCAGCACCTGCAACAGCTAAACAGCGCATACTGTCTGGAAGAAATTTCATTCCTCAACATAAATGTCTTCATGTGTTCACCAATGAATGTTCTGGAACATCTGTAGCACATGTGTGTCAATACCAACCCAAATGAACAAACACGCAGCACACACGATATGGATGTATACCACAGACATGATACTGCCAGGAAATAGCAAACAGAGTATGCACCATATGATTCCATTAAAAATTTTTAGTGTTTATTTATTTTTGAGAGAGAGAGAGACAGAGAGAGAGAGTGAGTAGGGAGGGGCAGAGAGAGAGGGAGACACACACAGAATCATAGTAGGTTCCAGGCTCTGAGCCGTCAGCACAGAGCTCGACATGGGGCTTGAACTCACTGACCTCGAGACAATGACCTGAGTCGAAGTTGGATGCTTAACTAACTGAGCCACCCAGGCGTCCCTGAATAAAATTTACAAGCAGGCTAATCTCTGATGGTAAAAGTCACTATAGTGCTTATCTTTAGTTTGGACGCCTCTTGACAGAGACAGTTCATGATGGGGCTTGATCTGGGTCCTAGGGATGCTTATACGGGTGGGCTGTCATAATAAAAATTCATCAAACCTTACACTTAGGATTTTTAGCTACTACACATCTCAACTGGAAGTTTACATTTCAAAATTGTTCACCTGTACATGCTAATCTATAAAACTCCTGGCACAATTTTTCGTGTTTAAGGATGTTTTTCCAGGTTCCGCTGGAATGAGTTTTCCTTGTCTCCTAGTAGTTCCTCCCCAAATCAACTAGCTTTACGGCAATTTAAATGTGTGAAACTTATATTTAAACAGCACAGGCCACTTAAAGCTATGGAAGACAGATTTGAATTATCCTTTTTATGGTTCGGTGGCCCCAGGACACTTGCAATGCCCACACCCACATTTATTCCTTCCCAGCAGGTATCTCTGGGCTTCAGAACAGGTGAAACACTCAGAACAGGTTAATAAAGGCAGCCGGGGGGTGTAGGGATTTAACAGTAGAAAGAGTCCAATGTCTTCCTGTCTTCAGAGCTACTCATCACCCAGTGCGCTGACAACTGCCTAATTTCTAGTTACACACGAGTGACATTTTTAAATTAAGGACAAAATTTCATGTCAGAGTGGAACGAAGGGGCTTCTCCTCTACGTTCAGAGCAGGACGTCTGTTGTCGGCTGTGCGGGTAAAGCGCTTGCATTTGCTCTGAGTCAGTAGAAATCACCCCATTCACATCTTGCACATAAGATACCTATCAGTTCTACCGTGTGTATGATGCACTGACATCCATCACTGTGGGTGGTTTAGCAGAACGCCTATGGAAAGGAACCAGCGGTTACTGAGCCACGGTGGGGCTGAGCCTTCAAACAGCATTAAAGACACGTTAAGTCGAAGCATGCCGTGGCCTCTCTAGTTCTGGTTTGTTAGCTCCGGTCCCTACACCTAAGCCAGAGTTCATCCTCACTGACCCAGAAGGAGAGGAGCCCAAGGTTATAAATGTTAACCTATCCGCGAGCGATGCTAACCAAACATTTCCTATGCCAAGACCACGGGGAATCACATTTACACGTTTATTAGAAAACACTCTCCTCTATTTTATGGTTTCCACACCCTTGCAGGTCAGTAATCTCGACCTGATAAAGGAGGGCATAATACTCTGTACGATTCATGCTTCAGCGCCTCTTGGAAAGGCAAGACATTTTTCAGTCATGGATCTGACTTAAAAATGAACTTCAAGTGACTCTTACTCGACGCGCTCTGACCAGCTTTGTTTTTTTTTTTTTTCCTCCTTATTTAATGATGTAACATATCAAGGAATTCTGAAAATTAATAAGATGTTTGGAGCCTTGTGAGGGCCTGTGCCAAGCCCTGCTTCAACACCGGAAGAGATTTTAGCTGGGTTCTACTCCCTTTCGGGTATCTAATTTCCTTTATGTTATCAGCGGTCACGGAGCTTCGGAAGTGGGTTTAAAAAGAGCCAAGAAAGAAGTGTTCAGTGGCCCCGGGGTGACCTGCTTCCCAGTCAGATTTTTAAACCTGTCTGCCTTCGAACTGTTTGATGTTTTACTGCCACTATCCACACTTCACTGCAGGGTTTACCCGCTAACGCACCCCACACCGCAGCCTTCGTCAGGTGAGTGAGTGCAGAGTTGTTCTCACAACTGGTTTCCAATTCACAACTGGATTGCCCAGGAGCAGCTCCGAGGGTCTCGTGGACACCAGCCGTGTGTCAGGGGAAGCTTCTGAGCCCGTGAGCAAACACAGTGACCGGATGTGCACCTTCCGTAATGGCGGCACATGGTTTTAGAAAGACTACCAGGCCCCCATGTTGTTTTGTTTCTTAAACATGGGTCAGTAAGATGTTTTTACCTCATTTTCTGAATAAGTCCGTTCCCTGGGTTTAAACCTACACACGTACACACACACTCACACACACAGTCCCCACAAATTTTACCATCTATCATCTTATACAAATGATGTGTGAAATATAAGTACAGATAACGAGCATATTTATAAGTATAATTCATGTGAGAAGCCAAGTCTTTAAAACCAACGTAAGAGATTAATACTGACTTCTAAATAGATTAGGGCTGTTCAGTCACAGATAAACCAGGTAAATGGCCACACTCCTAATTAATCTAAACGTCCTCCCATCAAACCAGTAACTGAATGAGGCTGATCACTGGCCCCATCATATTTTTCCCTTTACTTCCTTCCACAAATGTTAGGGAGAAGGAGGAAAAGAACGAGTGTTGGGAATCAGAGACTAAGTCACCACTAACTTCAAGCTACATAACTAAGGTGAGTCTTTCACCTGTCTGCTCTCAGGTACTTCACCCGCAAAATGAAGGGGGTGGGTCATTTATTGAGAAAATACTATGCACATCTTCAGAGAGCTCATGATGGAACAAACTTACCAACCGTGTGTTCTACCCCCTGACACCAGTGGAGCTGAGCTGTCTCAGGAACCTCTGGTTAGTATTCAACAGAGGTACACATAAGACTAAGAGAACAGAGATATTCACGTCGGGGGTATGTACACCGTGATTTTTATTCACTTTTACCTCCCTCCCTGCACCTGACTGAGAGAGAAGCCACAAATCTGATTACGGAAAGTCCTTTTCAAACAGTAAAATTATAGCAAATTATATTTTCATGCTGCCAAGATTTTGCCTTCTTCCCCACAAGAAAATGCTACAAATTCCTGGCAACCAAATGGCTCATCCAATCATACATATTTTTTGTGCATAGCATGGGCCAATCTTCCAGCCTAATCGTTTATTCAAGGAGATTGGTTAAGACAACAAAGACTTGTTTATAAAGAATAAATGGTGGCTTCTGCTTTTCACCAATGCCACCGTCACTCAGACCTTTCTTTGATACATCATCATGATGACCAGTCCCAGTCCACGTTTACGAACTATCCGGAAATCACGAGCACAATTGCAGATCGTCTGCACCCCTTTACAAGGTTCACCTCTGCCTCAGGTCACAGTTAAATGTTAAGCAAGGTGTTCTGTAAGTTCACAGACGGAGGATAATAAATATGAGTGTCACAAAATCATAGGATAATAATCTGTAATATACCTCGCACATATCCGTATGTAAGTGAATTCAAAATCTTTTTAGTGCATTACTGATTCCATGGTAAGTATTGTCAGGAAGAGCCTTTTAACTTTAAATAGTTCAAATTAAGGGCACCTGGGTGGCTCATGTGATTAAGCATCTGACTCTTCATTTTGGCTCAGGACATGATCTTATAGTTCGTGAGATTGGGCCTCGCATCAGGCTCTGCACTGACAATGTGGAGCCTGCCTGGGATTCTCTCTCTCTCTCTCTCTCTCTCTCTCTCTCTCTCTCTCTTTCTGTTCCTCTCCTACTTGTGCTCTCTCTCTCTCTCAAATAAGTAAACTTTAAAAAAATTAAATAGTTCAAATTACTCTAACGTTGGATACCTCTGATTATTTAAATTACATGCAGAATCTTCATGTAAAGAAATACTAAAAACGATGCCAATTACAAGAAATTGACAAGTTACAAATGTTGGTACAACTATTCTCTACTTACTTGACATTTTGAATATTTAAGCAGGGGCAGGCAAACTCAGTAGGATCCTTAGTTTCTCAAAGTGGGATTTAAAAAAAATTCCTGTTAGAAGTATAAGTTACTTTACTATGTCATGTCTCAAAATGCACTGAGAATCGCTATCATAAAAAATAATACATTGAAAATAAAGCTGTCAACAAAATGGCTTCATCTTTTATGGTTAATAAGCTGTTGATAAACAGTAACCAAAAGATGATAATCCTTCAATTTGATAGCATTATTTAAAGTTTTTAGTCTATCAGAAATTATAATGTGTTTTTCCTCAAAAAAAAAAAAAAAAAAACCAAAATCAAACATGACACCATGGAGAATTCGAAGTTGTTTTCCTTTTACAAATGGACTTAACATGCATATAGGAGAGTTATGCTGCCCCAAAAGCAGATGCTGGTGAGGATTGGAGATATACATCACACCCAATCTCCGGCCATGTCCAGTTCTGACCCCTGGGCCAGTGCCATGTTGCCCCCCCCCCAAAATGTTAGGGGTTAAAAGATGAAATGGAAAGATCCATTTAAAAAGAAAAGAGGGATGGTATGTGGAATCAGGAATATACAATTTGGTATTGTTTATAATGAGGTGTTAGAATGACCCCTACAGAGACATAGATTACATGTTAGAGAGAGTTTATTTGTAGAGGAAACCAGAGAAGCAAACACAGGCTAAAAACCCTCCAAATTATCAGACAAAATGTGGAGCCAGGCAGAAAACAGAAACGAGCAGTCAACAAAAACAATAAAAGAGACCATACAGTGAGGTAATGAAACAAAAAGAGTCCCAGCATTACATTAGAAAGCACAGTATAGGGGCTTCTGGGTGGCTCAGTTGGTTAAGTGTCTGACTCTTGGTTTCTGCTCAGGTCATGATCTCACAGTTTGTGAGTCTGAGCCCTGCATCAAGCTCTGCACTGACAGCGCAGAGACTCCTTGGGATTCTCTCTCTCCCTCTCTCTCTGTCCCTTCCCTGCTCTCTTTCTCTCTCTCTCTAAATAAATAAGTAAACTTAAAAAAAAAAAAGAAAGCACAGCATAAAATGAGAGGACAGCATGAACATAAAACAAATTCTCTAGCATTACAACAAATACGAATGGATAAGGTCAACTATTAAATCAAAAGACTACAAGACTGAATCACAGGCAAAAACCTAAGTCAGCTCTGAGAGAGGCAGATCTCGAGTGCAGGGACGAGGAAAAGGCAGATAACAAAACAGAAGGGATCACAATATTATTATCAAATAATAATTTGGAACTTCGCAATAAAAGCTCTTTCCGAAAAGAAAAATCAAACAACATTGTGAAATGCCTGGAAAATAACAACAACAATAAATGAAGCCATACGAGTGGAATATTTTCTAAAACAATGGTCAGAGGAAAACTCACAGCTTTAGATTTTAATTGAGAAGAAATTAATTAGAGTTAATAATCACGCTAAAAGAGTGACAAAAAGACCAAAAGGACATCTAGGGATAGGAGAGGAAAGAACAGTTAAAGGAGAAATTCGTTAGAAGACAAGATTTTATAGAACAGTTAAATAAATAGTTGGTTCCATGCAAAAGAACAAATGATCACTTTCTCTAGAAAAAAAAAAAGACAAATCACAAAGGTAAAAAATCACAAAGCCAAAAATCTTAAATAAAAATAAGGGCATTGCAAATATACACAAAATCAAAACAATAAAAGCCATCACTTCTCCCAAATCAGAGCATTTAATGAAAACGGTCTTCCAGGAAACACCAATGGCTTGTCCAGATCCACAGACCGCCTATCTCAACAAAGACTGACGACCACCTTCAAAATTGAAAAGCAAATGTTGAAAAAATGACTCCCGTTCACTCCTCTCTCCCAGCCACACAGATCTGTGCACAGAAGGTACACAAAGCTGAACAGGAAACCTCTGGGGAGAAATGTGGACCAGTGGGAAGATGGCTCTCCTTTTCCATAGTTTCTGAATACTCTCATCATGTGCCTGCACTTCATGATCAAAAATATTTCAAATGATAACGCCAAATGCGAAATACCCACCCCCTACAAATATTTACCTGATAAAACAAATGTTAAAGGAAACTGATATTTTAGAGCAGTGACTGTTCCTACAAAGCCCACAGCCTTCAAGATATACTCCTGCAGGGGCACCTGGGTGGCTCAATCAGTTAAGCGCCTGGCTCTTGATTTTGGCTCAGGTCATGATCTCACGGTTTGTGGGATTGAGCCTCACGTCGGGCTCCATGCTGAGCGCACAGAGCTTGGTTGGGATTCTCTCTCCCCCTCTCCTCTGCTCCTCTCATGCTCACGGTCTCTCTCAAAAAAAAAAAAAAAAGAATAAACCTAAAAAATAAATAAATGAAATAAAACAAAACATGCTCCTGCGTGACATGTTCAGTAGCTCAAGGATAAAGAGCGTCACCATCCCTGTGGAAATCACAATGTATCAGTGTCATTACGGGGGACGATACCAAACTTTTACTATTTACGCGAACTGATTCTGGTAATCGTCTACCATATGCAAAGGGAACAAATTACAGCAATGTCACAACTTTCTGTCCATCTAAGATGCATCTTCTCTTTTACAGCTATGTCTAGGAAGAAGAAAGAAAAAGACCACGAATTACGGTGCATTCGTCCCTTTGAAAGAAAAGTATGTAGTTCAGGGAAAAGAAGGTTGAATGAGACCAAAAAGAAAAGAAAAAGAAAGCCAGCATTTTCTCCTACATGACAATTCCCTTTTCACATTCCGAGTTGTTGACTGACACTTCACTCCTCACAGGATCCTGACTCAACCTCAGACTTGTGCTCAAACCACAGCTGACTCCACTTCTTTCAAGAACTGCATTCAGAATGTGCGATATGTGTTTCTCCTCAGTTCTCCTGCTTTAGTCCTCACTGAACCCACCCACACCTCTGAGAAAAAACCACCGAAGGAAAGGTCCCTGCCCATGTGAATCCCCACGCTCCCCCCTTGTCCGGTATTAACCCAAACCACAGCCCTGACTTCCAGCTCAAGGTGACATCTGCGACATTTCCCCAAAATGCCCATTATATTAAACACAACCTCACCCCGTGGAAAATAATGCGGTAACCTCGGAGGGCATCTTAATGGTTAAGCAACAGTAGGGGCGCCTGGGTGGTTCAGTCGGTTGGGCATCCGACTTGGACTCAGGTCATGATCTCAGTTTGTGGGTTCGAGCCCTGCGTCGGGCTCTGTGCTGACAGCTCGGAGCCTGGAGCCTGCTTCGGATTCTGTGTCTCCCTCACTCACACTCTGTCTCTCTATCACTGTCTCTCAAAATTAAATAAACATGAAAAAATTTAAAAAATAAAAATAAATAAGTAGGAAGAATAATGTAAAACTTTAATAAAAAACAGAATCTAAAGCCCTAGAGCATATTATCAAATCTGAAAAGGAAAATGATCTGAAACTAATATAATACGTTTTGTTAATTATACTTGAATAACACATATATATTAGGAATATATATACACATATATGTAACGAATGAAGGCTAAAAAAAGTGTAGGAACAAAGTAACGGTGTTAAAAAAAATTCCTCTTTCCTATTTAAATCATTATTTCTTCAAGCAGAATGATTTTTTTCACTACTTATGGCTATTTCTAATTTGATTTTTATTTCTGATAACTGCTTATATTATTTACGAATCTCTTTCTGATTATAAAACTAATATATCTGTATTGTGTAAATCACAGTAATCTTGAAAAATAAAAATAAAACCGCCAATAATAATATTACTCAGAAATAAACACTTTGCATACCCCTCTCTAAAATAAAAATTGAAATTAAAATAAATTCTTTTAAAAAAGGAAAAAGGACAGTTCTGGAAATCCATAAACTTTGATTAGAATTCAAAAAAATTTGTCACTACTGTTTCTGGAAATTCCAGCTTTTGAAAAGTTCAAGTAAATGCAAATGACAAAATGGGATTGTGCTGGCAATGCAAAGGTGTTTAGTAGTTAGTAAATCTAGGCGTCCAATTAAATGTGGATACTGAATACACATTTTACCTTTATTGCCTCCCAAATTACATTAAAATGATATCTCACCCTACATGAAGCCCAGATACTATAGAATGTATATAACTCCTACATAAGATAACTAGAAAGAAAAAAGAACTCTTAAAAGTGTAAAAACTACAATTGAAATAAAATAATAAAGACATGGACAGCAAAGTTGAAAAAGTACCCCAGAAAGAAGAACCAGAAGATAAAGAGATTGAATACTGTGTTCTAAGAGACACAATAACTGAATAACAGGTAAGCAAGAAAGAGAGAACAGAGAAAACACAGGTGAGAATTATAAAAGAAAAAAAAAATTGAGAAATTTTCTCAGCGTGAAAAGAAGTAAACTTACAGATTAAAAAGATCCACACTCAGGGGCACCTGGATGGCTCCGTCGGTTAAGCATCCGACTTCGGCTCAGGTCACGATCTCACTGTTCCTGAATTTGAGCCCCGTGTCAGGCTCTGTGCTGACAGCTCAGAGCCTGTGGAGCCTGCTTCAGATTCTGTGTCTCCCTCTCTCTCTGCCCCTCCCCAGCTCATGCTGTGTGTCTCTCTCAGAAATAAACATTAAAAATGAAGTTAAAAGGATCCACTTTTAAGCATAATAATAAATTTTTAAAAAGCATAATGATAACTTTTAAAAAAGAATACCCATGTCATAGTGTATCACTGTGAAGTTTCAAAACATAAGAACAAATAAAAATCCTACAGTTTCAGAAAAACAAATTGCTCCAAAGATCAAGTTACAATGGCACTGTAATTCTCAAAATCAGCCTTAAATCTTAGAAGCAATAGTAGAGAAATGTATTCAAAATTTGGAGGGAATATGATTTCTAACCTAGGTTCTATACCCTGCCAAAGTATCAAGCATGGGAACAACAAGGGAGAGAACAAAATGATTCCTGAGTAATGGTGAAACAAGACACAAGACACAAGTCACAACAGCTCAATAGCACGCATGAATACAGGCAGGCTCTAGAAAGTCATGATATCTTCAAGAAGACGTAAGTGACAGACTGATAGGCTTGAATGGATTGTAAAGGGCGGATCATTCACAGAAAATAAAGCAAACGAACACAGACACTAGTAAAAATTTGCACAAGGAAGGAAATGTCACAGTATTTCAGGGCTCAGCTGTAACCATAATAGTGTAAACCCTGAATGATGCACTGTGTGTACGTGTTCCTTTAAAAAATGTGAAAAATAATATAACTCAAAGCATGGAAAAAAGCGGATCACAGACATTCATGATTTAGAAATATCAAATAAAATCAGCATGCATTCCTGATCAAAACTTCTGAATAAGAGTGGTTGGTAAAAGATACTTAGTATCACTGGAGCTTTAAACACAATTCTAGAAATTCAAGTAAATTCAATCAAATAAAATAATGAAAAAATTACATGTATATTACAAATCAAGAAGTAATTTTTTTTGTCTACCAAGAAAAGTGAAGATGTTTAACCAAGAAAATATTAAACAAAAAAAAAGAATTCAAGAGAATGACTGGTCACAACTTTAAAAAACCATTGTTAAATACCTTCCTTGAAATGTCAACATTAACCAACTACGATTACGAGAAGATTCCATTCACAGCACCATCAAATTACATAAAATCTAAAGGTATATCCCAAACAAGAAAAATGGAGGAGGCTACATTATAATTTAAAGAAGAATATTATAGAAATGTGCAGTAAGTGGAAAGTGAGACAAAAGTCCTAGATGAGAAGGCTCAACATGACCAATATTTTCACTGTTTTTACAATTCTTTATATACATGTAGTTTTCACAGCAGGAAACTTCTGGTAACTAATGATAAAGGCACTTGCTGTGATAATAAAACATATTATGAAACCAGAGTTTAAAAAGATAGGATAGAATTTGTTCCAGAAGATGCAAACAAATTCCAAATTATAAGCACACAAACATATCAGATACATATACACATATTTAATATTTTATTAAACGGTAAATGAGTCGTGGCAAATCCATAAAGCAAAGACAGATTTTTGATACACGGCTTTGGGAGAAGCTTTTCTTTAATTCAAATTTAAATTCTATCTTATTCTCTGTCCCTGAATAAGATACAGATCTATAAGGATTTGGGTATTAACAAACAGAAGAACAAAGAATTAGATTTTTTATGCTGGGTGAATACCCCTACTTGAGTGAGGAAGGTTTTCCTACGCACTACCCTGGTGGCCACATAAACCAATGGCACCAAAGAGATAAAAATGTTTGGAATCCCTGGAAATGAAAAACTCCCTGAGGTCATCTTATCTGCCCGGTCATAAGGGAGATCTTGGAATTGAGATTGTTGAGGAGATGAATTGCCCCCATGTGGATGTTAAAACAGTGCCATACATCTAGTTTGTTTGTTTTTGTAGTTCCTTGGAAGTATCTACAATTACATGCTCTGCGTTCCTGCTGAACGCCTGCCCCCCTTACTCGTTCACAGGCTGCAGAGGATGGGTCTCAAGGGTGGTGGATGTGGGAGCGCTTTCCCACGACTGTTAGCTCAACGACTCACAGGCCGAGTCTGTGCCCTCTGCCGTGACCCTGTAAGAGGCTTATGAGGAAGGGCAGGGACGGAAGAGAAAGGAAGCCTCTTCTGCAGTCGACAGCCTCCCTGAGTCCCTCCTGTGACATGACCACGGGATGTGACATCACCATCAGTGGTGACCGCTGATTCAGCAGGGAGGCCACACACCCTTGATGAGTTGGCCCAGCATAGAAAGTATGAAACCCTAGAACGTGGCTGCAGACCATGTGGAGACGGGGCCTTCAGAGAGGCCGTTAAGGTTAGATGAGGTCATGAGTGGAGCCCCAATCCAACAGGACAGGGCCCACACAGAGAAAAGGCCGCTTGAGGACACAGCGAGAAGACAGCCATCTGCCAGGGGAGGAGAGACGCCTCGGGGGAAACTAAGCCTGCCCACACCTTGATCTTGGACTTCTCATCTCCAGAACCGAAAAAATAATTTTTTTTAAGTTTACTTATTTATTTTGAGTGGGGGGGGGGGGGCAGCAGGAGGGGGGGGGGGGGAGAGGGGCAGAGAGAGAGGGAGAGACAGAATCCCAAGGAGACTCTGCACCGTCAGCACAGAGCCTAACACAGGGCTTGAACCCACGAATCGTGAGATCATGACCTGAGCTGAAATCACTTCACCGAATGAGCCACCCAGCCACCCCTGAGAAAATAAATTTCTATTGCTTAAGCCACTTCATCTGTGGTATTTTGTTATGGGAGCCCCAGCAAACTTTATATCTAACACACACACACACACACACACACACACACACACACACAGAGTTATTCACCGTGGGGTGTCATCCTCTGCAAAAAGAGAAATAACCACAAAAAAACCCACAACTGTTTTAAAGGAATTGGTGCTCAAACACAAAGGGAAAACAAAATCTACAAAGTGTCTGGTATTTTTAGAAGCCCGTGAAAAGCTGCATTTCCTACGAAAATAAGTACTGGGACATTCTGTGGTAGGCAAGCATGGTCCAGACACGGAGCTGTGCTCCATCTAAATGTATAGTTGAGACGCAGCGGAGAGAGAGCCGGGGTGTTGCAGACCCCACCGGGCCACAACGTTCTCCTTATTTCCCGGACACCTCAAGGCCAAAACTTCAATGTGGCAGTAAGAATAGGTCTCCTGGGGCGCCTGGGTGTCTCTGTCGTTTGAGCATCCGACTCTCAATCTCCACTCAGGTCGTGATCTCACAGTTCATGAGTTCGAGCCCTGCGTGGGGCCCTGCACTGATGGGGCAGAGCCTGCTTAGGATTCTCTGCTTCTCTCTTCCCCTTTCCTACTTGCACTCCCTCTCTCTCTCTCTCTCTCTCTCTCTCTGTCTCTCAAAATAAATAAGCTTTAAACAAAATAATAGCTCTACTGAGCGCTCACTATGGGCCAGACGTCGGTGATCTCATTCAACCCTCATCTACCTTACCTCGACAGACATTACTGTCTCATTTTAAAAATTAGCAAACTGATGTTTAACAAACATCAATGCTTTCCCGAGGTTGACACAGCCGGACAGCGGCAAAACCGAGACTTGAACTAAGAGAGTCTCACTGTCGAACTCAGACTGAAACGTAACACCATGCCGCCCATCTTTTGTCTGTGAATGACTCTCCAAGATGGAGATCACGGTTCACACGTGCCATGTACATCAACAAGTGACACAAATGTCTGTTTTACACAGTAAAGACACAAGGACAAGGCTTTGGACAATTAAAGCACTATAGAAGAGCTTTGGTTATTTTGCCAAATCTCAAAGGTCACAATTTTATTTCACCTGCATGACTAGATAGTAAATTAATACAAAAGTCACATGACTTGAGTCCATTCACATGGTTGTGTCCATACAGATTGCATGATTAATTCAACAGTGGGAAATATAATGGCTATTTTTATTTTTAAGCCAACAAAAATTCTTTTTTAATTGTCTTCCCCCCACCAGTTCATATATTTAATCGTGCTGCTTTGGTTAGAGTATTTTTTAAATTAGCATTATGTATGATATCTGAAATACAAGTGCAGAGAGCAAGCATATCATTCGTGTGAGGAACGAATTCTTTCAAACCAGCATAAGAGATAAATACTGACTTCCAACTAAGTGAGAGCTCTTCAGCCACAGATACACCAGGAAAATGACCACACTCTCAAGCAATCTTCACATCCTCCTATCAAAGCCGTAGCTGAGCAAGGCTGGTCATCAGCTCCAATGCCCAAACCTGGCATTTTTCTTTTACTTCTGTCCACAAATGTTACAAAGAAAGAGGAAGGGAACAAGTGTTGGGAATCAGAAGACTTAGGCGGCGCTAACTTCAAACTATATGACTAAGTTGAGTCGTTCACCTGTCTGGCCTCAGGTTCTTTACCTGTAAAATGAGGGGGGATGAGTCATTTATTGAGGAACTACTGTGCACATCTGCAGAGAGCTCATGATCCAACAAACTTACCAATGAAAAATGAAACACAGCGTGACAGGATACTTTAACGGTGACATGGTCAAGTGCCACTTAGGACAGAGCTGAGAATAACTCTATCTTCCCAATGGGCGGTCATAGACTTGTTTGTGCTTGACCGTGACGGACAGCTGGAGCTCCTCGGGTGAAAACAGACGTGCAGAACATAGAAACGGGGCCAAAGAAGGAACATACTAACTATCACGGGCATCAGAGACCATGCACGATGCTGGGGACGGCTTGGTTACTATGTGGGCAGGGCAGTGGACGTTAAGGGTTCACAAGGGGGACATTTTGTGGAGAGCTAATGAGCTTAGACAATTTACTAATTCTGATTCTCTGATTTTAACACTAACAGCTCACATCTGAACTTTCATAAAGCTTTTCATCCAGAAAACCTTTAAGTTTGAGATTGTTTTTGACAATCTTTGGACAAAGGAAATCCAGTATGTACGTTGGTGTTCCTACCACCCTGTACCCCCAGTAGCTTAATTTTATTAAGAAAACAGGGTTCTGGGGGTGCCTGGATGGCACGTCCGATTTTGGCTCAGGTCATGATCTCACCATTCGTGAGTTCAAGCCCTGCATCGGGCTCAGCACTGACGGTGTAGAGTCTGCTTGGTATTCTCTCCCCCTCTCTCTGCCCCTTCTGTGTGCTCATGCTCTCGCTCTGTCTCTCTCAAAATAAATAAATAAGCTTTAAAAGAAAATAGGGTTCTGTGTTAGAATAACCCAAGGAAAAACACCTTCTTAATTTACAATGACCTCAACTTGGCTTTCGTACTTAAATGTCTAAGAAAGGAAGCAATTGCCCCCAATATTCCTCTTCTGTGAACATTATCTTTTAATTAACAAAATGCTTTGGGACATATCTCTTGCCAGGGGATTTTCAGAGCTTTTCTAATATCACTTTGTAATGAAACAAATAGCTAACCCAAGAGATTTAATTATACTGGCGCATGAGTATACGAAAGAGAAAGATGTGTGTTGGTGTAGGACGAAGGTCCAGTGAGAAATAATTAGCATAATTTATGCTACTAGGTGTGAGAGGTCAGCAGTTCTTTACATACTGAGAGCATTTTCCATTAAAAAAAGTAACATTCTCAGCCCCAGTGGTGCATTAGCTCTGTTGTTCTTGGGTTAGAAAGATACCCCGAATGGCAAAGACCACATCTCCAGTGATATGTTAGCAGACGTGAAACAAACACGGACAGGTAACATCTGTGCATAATTAAACTTCTACACTCTGAAATTAAGAACATCTCTTCACATACTATATTCGGGGTATCCCCTGCCCCCAGGAAGCTCGAGACAGAAGGCACTGAATATCTCCTGGAAACCATCAATTACAGAGATGATCCGGACTGCACCTGCTGAAGTCAATGCTGACGCTAAATATAGACACCATCTCTTGGTCTGTGCCCTCTGCCATATCTCAGCCATACCACACAACAGACACCTCTTTCTTTTATCCAATAAGACTGCTGGACCCAGACACTCTGCTCCAAGAGAGGAGAATTCAAGTAAGAATATAATTATGTGACAGAAAGACGGCTCAGGACATCGGGACGTAGAAATCCAGTGGAATATACGTCAGTCATCAGGATGAAATGTGTGCAGCAGGACTGAACAACACTCCTGATATGATGTAAAAATTGGAAACTCGGGTGAAATGAATGAACAGTTACACTATTATGGCTACTGTGTGTGTGTGTGTGTGTGTGTGTGTGTGTGTGTACAAGTGCAGAAGACACCAAAAGTCATAGGTGATAGAGGTGATAGATGAGACATGATAGATACACATAACACATACATGTATTATAGAGAGATAGTTATAGATTATTCATAGGTATGCATACATCCACGATAAATAGACAGATGGATAGATAGGTAGATAGATAGATAGATGATAGATAGATCGATGATAGATGATAGATCGATCGATGATAGATAGATACATAGATGACAGATCGATGATAGATGATAGATATGCATATACACATGATAGATGATAGATAGATAGATAGATAGATAGATAGATATGGTTAGATAGGATTTTTTTTCAAAACTGGGACTACAAGAACAAAAATCACTTTCATGTAAGATTATAGAGGATTTCCCTTCATTGTTTTCCTCAATCTGTATTAGTAGTTTAAATTGGCATTTAATTTTAAATGGGAGAGAAACAAATTTTCAAGTAATCCCTAGTTGGTGAGGTTATGATTTAAATTACTCTAATCGGTGATTCGTGTTAGTCTAGAGAAAGACAGGGCTTTTCTAGGCAATAAACGAGTTCTGTGTCCTTTTTGTAATATTGGTATTGCAGTGGTTTAAATGAAGCAAAGTAATCTGTATGTAAGCTCCTAGATGCAATACCCAGAGTACTTAGGAATCTGATGGTATTATCGTCCCTAATAGTTATTGCTCACATGAATTCCACGATAAGATCACTTATTAAGACAGGAGGAAACCAAGGGTGGGCGGAGGGGAGAGAAAAGGTCTGGCCCAAGTGCCTGCATTCAAATGAAACAGGCTCCAAAAATGTTGGTCTGAAATGTGAAGAGAAATGTCTGTGTCTTAAAAAGACTTTATCTTTTTTTTTTTAAGAGTTTTTTAATGGTTATTTATTTTAGAGACAGAGAGAGAGCATGCATGCATGTGCGTGTACAAGCACGTGCTCAAGCAGGGGAGGGGCAGAGAGTGGGGAGACAGAGGATCTGAAGTGGGCTCTGTGCTGACAGCAGAGAGCCCGATGTAGGGCTCGAACCCACAAACCTTGAGATCATGACCTAAGCCAAAGTCAGACACTTTACCAACCGAGCCACCCAGGCACTCCTTAAAAGAGTTTTCCTATTATTAAAATAATATTATATTATTTAATTAATTACAATTATAAATAATAAGTTATACATAATTTGATACTTTTAAATTTAATTTTTAATTTAATTATTAATTAACATATTAATTAAATTGTCAGTTAATTAATTAAATTATCATTAATTATTTTAAATAATTGCCTGGCAATTTAACATATGATCATAATTCAGGATTTGGAAAAGAAGGGAAGGAATAAGGAACAAAAGAAAATTATCGAGAATCCCTACTGAGATACAGCTACTGTTGACCTGTCCACATCTCTTCCAGCTCGTTCACAGGTGCCGCCATCTGTCATTTCTGTATACGCTCTTGTGTTGTTGATGCTATATATTTTACATTTCTTTCACCAGCAGATAACGAGGGTAAAGAGGGAAGATTTCTTCATTCAAATACATTCCTGTCATTCGCTTTCCAGTCTTCCAACAGAGTGTTTTACACATTTGCCTGTTTAGTGTTTCACACACAGAGATTCTTGACCATGATAACTTCACACAGGAGAGGATATTCTATTAACGCATAGTATTTTTGTTCTGAATATGCCTTTTCCGTAAACGGTGTTTATGTGTTTGTTTTGTTTTCATTTGCCTACGTGCCAGTCTTTTATCTTTAATTTTCCTTGTAATTCTGCGTTGTATGTCATACAAAAAGCGTATTTCTTTAAAAGCCAGTTAATAGTTGATCTTTAAAGGGAAGAGAAAGCCAACAGCATTTATGGCACACATATGTGTTTGCTCTGGTATCTGTCAACTTGCCTTTTAAAAAAATATCTCTCGCTGCTCCCTTTTATCTTATTTTATGCTCATCTCTACAGATCATAACTGAGGGGAAGGACAAAGCAAGAGATTGCGAATTTTATGTATTACGAATTTTATATGAATTTAGTATTCAAACATAATTTCCCCATGGAATAATGAATGTTTATACTTCTTTGCATTAATTCTAGTTTCCCACAAGAAACATTAAGTAATGGCCTCAGGGAAATCAGGTAACATTATTACCAAGTTATAAGTGTCTTGAAATATGTGGGGTTGTGAAGTTTCTGAATAGAAAGTTAGAAATTAACTACCGTTGCCAGAAAAACTGTCCACATGGATGAATCAAGGGCTACACGTCAAGTTTCCTGACCATTCTGTGTGGGCAGTCTGTTTACTCTCTAAAGTGTAAATAAACGTGTCTTGCATTTTACAAAAAAATTGCATATATAATTATATATATGCTATATATTACATCATATAATTATATTATTATATATCATTATGTTATTACATATATTACATTATATATTATGCTATATTATATTGTTTGTAATATTGTGAATATGTTATTAATATATATTACATATGAATAGTAATTATATTAATCACTCCAATATATATTAATATTATTATATTATATTACTATATAATATATATTATTAATTTTAAATTAATATCAATTATATTAATCAATGTATGATATATAATAAATACATATTATATATATTAATGTTTTAATATCTACTGTTTTTAATGTTATATGTTATAATATGTAACATTAGATATTATATTAATTAATCAATATATAATATATAGTAAATATATTATATATATTAATGTTCTAACATATACTGTTTTTAATACATGTTATGTTATAATATATAACATTAGATATTATATTAATTCATCAATATATAATATATAGTAAATATATTGTATATATTAATGTTTTAATATATACTGTCTTTAATATGTTATATGTTATATTATATTATATATTATATTATATTAATTAATTAATATATAATATGTAGTAAATATATATATTAATGTTTTAATATATATTGCTTTAATATGCTATATACCATAATATACATTATACATTATAATATATTATATTAATTATATTATACGCACACACGTATACTTGGGCAATACATAAATATTCAGATAAGTACCAAAATGTGAGTGTGTCTATGTCCGAGAAAGCTAGAAGTTTGGCTATATACAAGCTCTTTTTGAAAGAAATATTATATATACCTATATATAAATGTCATTATTATTGGGATCTGAGCGAAAGCCTTCCCAGTTCCCGGAAGGATCAGGATCAAGGGCAGATAAGAGAGGTGAGCTGAAAGGAAATACACAAATAGGGCTTGAGGATGGTTTGGTTTCTTCTTCACCGTGTAAATATTTATCAGTGGACAATCACAGATCAGCGGGACCAGCACCCACCCAGCCTCCACAGTGCTGCGCGCAATTTTACGCTTACAAACTCCCCTGACACACAGACTACGAGGAGCCGGCAGCCCCAGGGCTAACCAGACCACTCCTGGACCTCACGGAGACCGTCCCGTCCCTCCCTCACAGCCGGGGCCGAGGGGTGACAGGGACTTCGTTCTGAGGCTGCATAACTTCCCCCCCCCCCCCCCCTGCCGCCGGAGGTGTCCGAAGTCACACGTGCTTCCAGAAGGCCCCGGCTGGCCTCAGCCAGCACCAGCCGGCTCTGAGGCAGTGCCTTCGTCCTGCTGCCCCTCCAGGTATACATACAGTCATCGGCTGAATCCCAACATCAGGCGGTTTGGTAACTTCTATGTTGCAAACCTGGATTCAGATCTGCTTGCCAGAAGACTGACATCTGGCACGTTACCTAAATCTCTGAGCTTCAGGTTCCTTACCGGTTTCATCAGGATAAGGTCCTCTCCCCAAGGCTGTTACAACTATCCGGTGAGAGCAGACATGCCAAGCCCCTGACACAGTGTAATGCTTGGGGAATACTGGAGTCACAACACGTTAGAACTACTGCTCGTGGCATGTATTTTGTCTAGAGGCTGCAAACGGTCCAACTACACATCTGATGGTGTCGGGAGTGAGACAGTATGGAAGCGCGGGGACTGCGGCAAACTGGGAAGTCTATGTTCTGACCAAGCGCGGTCCAATTCCCAAACGTATGAGCTGCGCTGGCCAAATGAGAAGACACATGGCTGTTGCCCTGCAGTCTTTCAACTCCGTGGCCATCGGCATTGTACCGAGAGCTCATGGTACTTGAAAGCAAACCACAAAGTACATTCTGTAGACATATTCTCAAGTTTGTGGACACGCCTTCGATAAACATTAATAAATTAAACAAGGAAAGAAAAGGGCACTGTTTCTGATCATAGAACCTTAAAAGAGAGACAAAAGGGACCTTAAAGTAATGAATGACTGAATCAGTGTGTTCCAATTAGGTAGCAGTAACTTATGGGCTTCATGGGCAGAAAGATGCATACCAGCCCTCTAAGCAGTTAAAAATTCCATTGTGTTCTAATTACCCATTTAATTCCTTGAATACCAATGTGCAATTAACATTACAAATAATCAAGGTTAAAAATATAATTAATGCAAGTGTGATTTAGTTATAATTAAACTAATTACACAGATATGTGGCATAATAAGGGACTTGCAGACCATTAAGGGGATGTAAATGTATTCTTTCTTTCAAGAATAGCTATTTGAATTTCATTTTCCAATTAGTTTACAAATGATGGGATGGGATTATGAAGGAGATAGTCAGGCTTCCAGGGATGAGAAAAATAGACCATATACTTTTTGTTGCCTTTGAAATTCTGATTCGTTTGCCCGTATGCACTGGTAAATAGAGAAGTTGGAAAACACACACACATACCACCTAAGCAACAAAAGCACACCTTCTTTTTTCTACGATTGCAGGGAAAAAACAACAGCACAGTAACATGAGAGAGTTTCCTTTATACACATCAAACCCTTTCAGAGTCGTAACCAGGACTCATACATGCCTCAAACCTTTGCTGAACTCATCAGTTCTATTTCCTGCTGTTGGCCATAATAGTTCCAAACACTGACATTTTATCATTTGACACAGACCAATATATAATTGTATTCTCTGTCCACAGATGTGGCAATTATAACAGTTAAGAGTCAGTGCCAACAGCATGATGGGTAAGCACATAGCAGGTGGAGTGAGACATGTTTTCAAGTGTCCAGCTTTCTTCATGTAAGTTAGGAAAGCAAGTATTTCTTTTGGGGGGAGGAGGGACAAAGGGATGGAGGGGGGAGGGAAGGAGGGAGAGAGAGAGAGAGAGAGAGAGAGAGAGAGAGAGAGAGAATCTTAAGCAGGCTCCATGCTCAACACAGAGCTCAATGTGGGGCTCGATCTCACAACCCTGGGATCGTGACCTGAGCCGAAATCAAGAGTTGGAAACTTAACCAACTGAAACACCCAGGAGCCCCAGAAGGCAAATTATTTCTTATATGAGAAGTCCATGCCTGTTAACTGGACAAGGTGGTTTTTATGGGAGATCTCAGTGCATCTTTACTCAAGCCCGTGAGTTATCATTCCCAGCACACAGGTGAGGAAAACAGACCAGCAGGAAACGGGAGACGGAGGAAACCAGAGATCGTGAGAAGGAAAGGGGTAAACTAGGCACAAAGAAAAGTCTGTGAAGAATCCTACATCCGTCAGAATGAAACCAGAATGACATTACCAACAACAAACAAACCCTGATTTTCCACCTCTGGGGATGACTGGAAAGCAACAGACTATCTGGAAAAGTGGGTAAATAAAAAGGGGAAAAAACACAAGCATTCTTCTGCCATTTTTTTATATGAACGATACTTCCGGGTAATCACACAAAATGTGGTGAAAACAACTCCGTGTAAAATTATCCCAGCCAGTAAATGGAAACAAAGATAAGAACTGGAATATCACTATTTGGTAGTCCCCAAGGAACGAATGCCACCAACCTAGACACAAGGCATCAAAACTGCTGATATCGACATGCTGAGCATCTGAAACTAACACAACGCTATTTGTCAATTATACTTCAATAATCAGTAAATAAGTACAGAGTGAGGACCGGACATGATGTGCCACTGATGAAAGTAAGTAACACTACCTCCTATGGACTCATGCCCAAGTCACCTACTGCCACTACATGATAAAGTAGTCAGAATTTTTTAATTTGAACCTGAGCCTGATTCAGCCCCTGGATCCAGCTGCACCTTGCAAGAAACAGGACAGAGAAGCATGAGAAACTTGACCATCTGTATGCAGCCAGCTCTCTCTTCAAACCCAACAGCGCACGACCAACAAGCAGATTGTAAAGAAAAGAAAAAAATGGAGATAGACCAGTAGCTTGAGAGATGTAAACGCCCTATCAAGAGTTTACAAATAAGCAAGATTAACCTGTGGTGTCTAGGGATAACCTTGGGTGATAAAGCCAAACAGAATCTTCTAGAAAGAAGAGGTAGTAATTAGACCAGGCACACAGAGGGGCTTCTGGGTTAACAGTCAAAATTCCACTAACTGGCCTGAGTCTTGGTTGCAAAAGTGTTGATTTTATAATAATACACTAAGCTACATTAAAAAAAAAATCAGGGGTGCCTGGGTGGCTCAGTCGGTTGAGTGTCCCTTGCTTTTGGTGAAGGTCCTGATCCCCAGGTCGTGAGATTGAGCCCAGCTTTAGACGCCACAGAGAGAGTGGAGCCTGCTTAAAATTCTTTCTCTCTCCCTCTGTCCCTCTCCCCCCTCACGCTCTCTTTCTCTCTCAAATTAAAAAAAAATCGGGCGAGGAGACACTCTTGAACAGAAGAAGGAATTAAGGGGTACTGGTCTTGTTTTCATTCTTGAGCTAGGTACAGATTATCAAAGTGTATTCCCTTTGTAAAAATTCATTGAGATCTTCTTTTCTAGTTGTAACTTATACTTCAATAAAAAGTTTCTTTTTTTTTTTTTTTTAATTTTTTTTTTCAACGTTTTTTATTTATTTTTGGGACAGAGAGAGACAGAGCATGAACGGGGGAGGGGCAGAGAGAGAGAGAGACACAGAATCGGAAACAGGCTCCAGGCTCTGAGCCATCAGCCCAGAGCCTGACGCGGGGCTCGAACTCATGGACCACGAGATCGTGACCTGGCTGAAGTCGGACGCTTAACCGACTGCGCCACCCAGGCGCCCCAATAAAAAGTTTCTTAAAAGGGAATTTTTAAAAAATATTAAACCAAGAGCGGTGTCTGGCTATCTCAGTTGGTTAACCAGCCAACTCTTGACTTCAGCTCAGGTCATGATCTCACAGTTTGTGAGTTCTAACCCCACGTCGGGCTCTGGGCTGACAGCTCAGAGCCTGGAACCTGCTTCAGATTCTGTCTCTCCCTCTCTCTCGGCCCCTCCCCTGCTCATGCTCTGTCTCTCTCTGTCTCTCAATAATAAATAAATGTTAAAAAATTTTTTAAAAATTAAAAAAAGATAAAAAGCTTCTGCACAGCAAACAAAACAAATCAACAAAATTAAAAGGCAACTACAGAATGGGAGAAGATATTTGCAAATGATATGGCTGATAAAGGGCGAGTATCTAAAATCTACAAAGAACTTATCAAACTCAACACCCAAAAATAAATAATCCAGTTAAGAAATGAGCAGAAGACATGAATAGACGTTTTTCCAAAGAAGACATCCAGATGGCCAACAGACACACGAAACAATGCTCAACATCACTCATCATCAGGGAAATACAAATGTGTAACAGTTTTCAAAACACTAACTCAAAATTATGTATGTTATTTAAAGGGCAGTGACAGCAATAATACCATTACTACATTTTTAGGATCGAGGAAGACCACAGACTTATTGATTTGATAACGTTAATAGAGAAAGAAGACTTTAAAAATCATTCAAATTAAAAAGTTAGAATGAGAAGGTAGGAGTTAAAATTTTAAATTAGGTAAATAGGTTTTGAAGAAAATAGAAGTTGTCAAAATTACAACAAAAATTAAGACTAGGAATAATTTAACAGGAAGGATTGAAAATGAAAGTTTTCAACAGCAAACTAGCTTTCCTTATGAATCATAAATTTTAAAATCTATATAAAATTTAGCAAGTAAAAGAGATTTACATCCACAACAAAATTAAGTTTACTACAGAAAGGTAAGGCCAGATCAATAATCAAGAATCTTTCATTTATGACATAAATGTGCCAAAAGAAAAAGAACTACAAAACATGTTCATCTGCGTGAATGCAAAATAATAAATTTAAGATTTTCCTTACAGAACCTTAAATAAAATTGCAAAATAATACTCACAAAGTAAAAAATAACATCTAGAGAATTTTCAAACTGTCACAGGTGGTAACAGAAATACAAGAACTTCAGTGAGCACCACCATTTCATATCATTTTGACAGTTCTTGGACAGTTCAACTTTGGCAGAAGAGAAGACACAGCATAAAAAGTTCAGTTCTTTCGGGGCGCCTGGGGGGCTCAATCAGTGAAAGCGTCTGACTTCGGCTCAGGTCATGTTCTCATGGCTCATGCGTTCGAGCCCCATGTCAGGCTCTGTGCTGACAGCTCGGAGCCTGGAGCCTCCTTCAGATTCTCCCTCTCTCTCTGCCCCTCCCCTGCTTGTACTCTCTCTCACTCCCAAAAATAAATAAAACTTTCAAAACAATTTTAAAAAAAAGTTCAGTTCTTTCCAAATTAATCTGTAAATGCAACATAAAATCAGTTAAAATCCCAGTGGAAGTTGTGGACACAATGCCTGCCTTACACTTCTTTCCTCCACCCAAAAAATGATGACTGGATTTTACTTGGTTCATTCATTGCTATGTAATCAGTGTCTTGAAAAGAAAAACCCACGCAAACGTCTCTGCTCATCAGAGACAAGAGAATGCTAAAACAGATCTCAAGCCATTGCCTGCTGGGTTCTGGAACAGAGTTTCAAGCCACTGCCTGCTGGGTTCCAGATCTGAGTTACATAAAGCAGCTGGGAGTCTGACCCCTGCAAGGTAACGGGTACCAAAAGCGCTCCTGTGTGATGACGGGGGACCAGAACCACGTCCAGTAAGATACCTGGGTCTACAGCACAGCCCCACCACTCCTGAGGAGGCTGAGAGAAGCAGCCTGGAGTTTAGGGTACCAGAAGGCCCCCCCCCACCCTCCAGCAGGCCCAGACCAAGCAGTGCAGCGACCATAAATGCATATTCCCCCATCGTGGCAGGATGGGACCCCAAAGCTGTCAACGTAGGGCCTGGCTCTGCACTGGAGACCCAGAGAATCAGGAGTGGAAGGTAGCACGGAATGGACAGACACAAGCTGACACACAGGAAAGGAGAGAGCAAAAGCAAACACATAAACTCACTTCTGAGGTCAGCGAGCAAAGCCCGAAGTTGTGAGAAAAACCTAACAAGAAGAAAATTGAAAAAACAAAGCAATTAAAGAGATTAAATACTTCCTGATGGAGACACATTCATCTGGGGAATAGATCTAAAAAAGATGTGCAAGGACTCTATAAATTGCAAAATATAATTAAATATTTCTAAACGAACTGAATAAATGCCTACAGATACCACTGTCACGGAAAAGGCAGAGAAAATTTCAGCAAGAGCTCAATTTCCCCAAATTATCGTATAAATGTGATGCGATCTCAATCAAAATGTCAATATTGGGACATTTTTATAGAGGGTGGTAAGACGATCCTGAAAAATAATATGTAATAAAGGTCCCAAAAGAGTTACAACAATTCTGAAAGTCAAGAACTCGGAAGAGACAGGCAGAGCAGCTGAGCACCAGACGTGTTTCCAACTGATGGACAAAAAGACACCTCGTTGAGAAAACGGCATTAAGCCAATTGGAATTCAGGATAAAAAAAAAAAAATCAAATTACAGTAAAATCTTGGATTGTGAATGACCTGTTCTGCGAGTGTTCCGCAAGACAAGCTAACATTTCTAACAAATTTTAAGTGGCTACACAAGTGATGTCTTGCAATACGAGTCGTACGTGACACCAAATGTCACATGATCACAACTGAGCCAAGGACTCTTGAAATACGCTTTGATATGCAAGTGCTTTGGATTACAAGCACATTCTGGGAACAAATTATGCTCACAAACCAAGGTTTTATTGTGTATTTCTACCATACAGTGGATCTAAATATAAGCTCCATATAAATTAAAGACATGAGGGGCGCCTGGGTGGCTCAGTCGGTTAAGCAGCCGACTTCGACTCAGGTCATGATCTCGCAGTCCGTGAGTTCGAGCCCCGCGTCAGGCTCTGTGCTGACAGCTCAGAGCCCAGAGCCTGGAGCCTGTTTCAGATTCTGTGTCTCCCTCTCTCTGACCCTCCCCCGTTCATGCTCTGTCTCACTCCGTCTCAAAAATAAATAAACGTTAAAAAAAATTTTTTTTTTAAGTAAATTAAAGACATGAGGGGCACCTGGGTGGCTCAGTCAGTTAAGCATCTGACTTCGGCTCAAGCCAGTATCTCACGGTCCATGAGTTCGGGCCCTGCATTGGGCCCTGTGCTGACAGCTCCGAGCCTGGAGCCTGCTTCAACTTCTGTGTCTCCCTTTCTCTTCACCTCTCCCCCGCTCGCACTCGGTTTCTATCTCAAAAATAAATAAACACACAAAAAAAATCTAAGACGTGAATGTTAAGCTTTATGACCTCAGAATGAGGACAATCTCTTAAGATTCAAAGAACAAGAAATAACAAAGGAAAAAAATTGATAAATTGGCTCCATCATCACTGCAAACTTCTACACACAGAAACTTTTAAAACAAAGTTAAAATACAAGGTATTTATTCAAACACATAAAACAGGCAAAAAATTAGTTCCCAGTTGAATGTATGGAAAACCTTTATGTTGATGAGTAACAAAAAGACAGACAACCTTAAAGAGAAAAGGACAAAGGCCTTGACAGGCAATTGGCAGAAAGGAAACCCACCTTACAAATAAACGTGGGAAAAGCATTCAAGTTCATGAATAATGAAAGAAGTGCAAATTAACAATGAGATTTCGTGCCCACCAGATTTGCAAAAAAATTTAAAACAATAACAATTATTGAGTGGGATTAAGAAATGCTCCTGGAATAACATAAATGAAGTATACCAAATGATCTTTATATTCTTGTCTGATTTTAAGATATGCATCCCTTGGGGCACCTAGGTGGCTCGACCAGTTAAACATCTAAGTCTTGATTTCAGCTCAGGGCATGATCTCATAGTTCATGGGTTCGAGCCCCGCCTCGGGCCTCGGGCTAACAGCCTACTTGGGTTTCTCTCTCCCTCTCTCTCTCTGCCCCTCCCTCACTCACGTGCGCCCTCTCTCTGTCTCTCTCGAAATAAATAAACTTAAAAAAAAAATAAAAAGGTAAAATAAATAAAATATGCATCACTTCACACAAATACCACATTTAACCACGCACACTTCACACACAGGTAACAGATAAAATGAACACATAGTTCATCTGTATAGAACACACAGATATGAATGTATGTTTAAATCATACTAGTAGGAGACAGTAACACTGCATTTTAGGACTACAAGAAGATCTGTTGCTTTCCGGGTGCCTGGCACATCATAGAATGACAATATGTATTTATCAATTCAAAAAGTAGCTAATAAATGGGTGATTTCATATTTTCAAACAATTTTCTTCAATAGTCTATTTGAACCTATACATAAAAACCTCATGGGGCGCCTGGGTGGCTCAGTCGGCTAAGCATCCGACTTGGGCTCAGGTCGTGATCTGTGGTCCGTGGGTTTGAGCCCCTGCGTCTGAGAGCTCGGAGCCTGGAGCTGCTTCACATTCTGTGTCTCCCTCTCTCTCTGCACCCCCTCCCCCACCGCGCGCTCTGTCTCGTTCTTAAAAATAAACAAACATTTAAAAAAATAACTAAAAAAAAATTTAAAAACCTCGAGCACATTGTTTCCAAGTGGGCTTAGGAGTGACTGTTACCCCCAAGCAGACAGATTGAAATCAACTATTTATATAAGGACCTTCCGAGGAGGTACAGCAAGGCACATGGTTGTCCTTACGAGTTGAGCCACAGACGTCTGAAATCTGTTATCAACGCTACCAGGGTGCAATGAATTTGCTGCCGTAGAAACAGCTGTACAATTGCAGGTGGGAGAGGAGTGCAGGGGGCACAGGGCTGCTCCAGGACAGACTCAGCAGAGGAAAAGCCAAGTAGCCAATCCAGCCTCTGGAGAGGTTAACAACAAGGCGCCTCTACTTTTTAGGAGAGAAAAAACCCAGGAACAGTCCTGATCAAGCAGGGACGGGGAAGACAGAGGCCCTGCCGACTGGATGGCCACATCTCTAAAGGCGCCCACACGCCCAGACAGATGTTCCCATGTGGGCACCACAGCTTGGAAGGAACCAGAGGACGGGGTGACGCACACCCTAAAAGGCCGTGTTAGAGGAGTGGCACGCGGGGATAATGCTCTGTGTTGGGGGTTGCCCACAGGGCCCGGATGGGACCAGCCGGCCTCGGGCAGGCTCCAGCGGGGAGAACACCCAGCATCTTCCGTGGTATGGGCAGCAAGGGGCATGGAGGTCTTCCCTGATCCCCCGGATGCCACCATCTGGATTCATATGTTCGCTCTCCCCTACCCGAAGCCATCAGGTCATCCACTGGAAAGAGGGGGTCTGGGTGGCCCAAGATGGAAACCACGCAGTCCCCTCTGGCCACCTCTGCACGGGCGGGGGCGTCTGAAGCTGGATCTGCTGGTAAAGCAATTAGAGCCAGCGCCCCCCTCGTGTCCTGACCACTCAGCAGCCAGCGGCCCAATACCTCCACCCCATCGGGCGCCACGGCAGAGGTCAGCCTTAGCTGCTTTGGCCAATGCGCCCTTGACCCTCTGGCCGCTCTTCCCTTTCGCCGGGAGGGGCACGTGGAGCTCGGTTCCAGGGCCCCTCATTCTGTGCACACCCAGTAAGAAAGACCACGTCTGGATTTACCCTGTGGGAGTCCTGGCGACCATGTGTCCTGAGGTCGGAGGGGTGTCTCCATTCAGCATCTTGAACGTGGTGCTCTTCCCGGCCCCGTTCACCCCCAGGAGCCCAAAGCACTGTCGGGAGGGAACGAGAAAGGGAAAAAAGTTCTGAATTACAGCAGAAGGCCTTGACTTTCACGACTTCAAGCCGGCTCGGAGCTGGCGTTTCTGTGCCTCGATACCTGCAGACCCTGGACGTCACCCGGTTGTATCGAGCACTCTGCAGATGGCAACACACTCTGGAAATTCTACTGGCGGCCAAGCAGAGTAACCATTTCAACGACCACTGGGGACCAGTAAATGCGTGTAAGCAACACCCCGGAGGCCAGAGTAAAGGCAGCTACCTGGGACTGTGCGGAGACCTCCCGTCCCCTCAAGGTCCTAACTGTGTCCGTCTGGGGAGGACCACGGTTTTTGGAAGCCACGTCGTTATAGTCATTACGCCCTTGACTCCACCGCACAAAGTACTCCTCCCTCCCCCACCTCTTCTCCCCGCCCCCAATTCAGATCTAGGCTGATCCTGACATTAGTTAAGACAGACAGTTCTAAACTCTGACACTTAGCACCAAGTCAACGTCTTTTGTGGTTTGGGGGTTCACTGTTGTCTTGTATTCCCTGGGAAAAACGGCCCTTTTGCTGTCTTCTCCAGACCCGGTCTTGACCCCGTATCGCAGCATGTTCTCAGCTGGAGGTTCTAGGATACAGACGGTCTGTGTGGCTCTTACAATGTCCCCTCAAGACCTCTCTGTTGCTTATGGCAAAAGCTGGCTCTCTGTCTACTAACCCCGGCTGACCTGGCTCCTTGAATCTTGGCAAAGTGCCCGTCCTGGGCTTCCTGGCGCTGTGCCCTACCTAAGCACAGGACCCTACTTGGGGGCTCCGGACGACAGCTGCTCATCTGAACTGCCACCTGCTTTAATATCCATGCCTTCCCATCCCACTGGGTCTCCCGCACCATCTGACACGGGGTCCAGCTGCCACTTCTGGACCTGCAGCTCCAAGGCAGTGCCACTCAGGTGCCGTCACCCTCGTCCTGCCAGGGGCAGCACGGCCGCTGCTACATAACACGCTGTGTTCACGGCCCTCCGTTTCCTACCCGGTTATGAATTCCTAGAGGGACAGGGACATATCTCAGTCATCTCCGCCTCGTCTACCGGCTCTCACAAAGCACTTTACATCATAGCATTTAAACTGCCACGTTCATAAAAAGTCCATCAAGCAAGTTCATCAAACAGGGGTGCCTGGGTGGCTCAGTCGGTTAAGAGTCCGACTTCGGCTCAGGTCATAATCTCACGGATCGTGGGTTCGAGCCCCGCGTCGGGCTCTGTGCTTATGTCCCGGCCTCTTGCGCCCTGCAGCTTTTTTGTCTCTCTCTCTCTCTCTCCCCCCCCCCCCCCCCCGCTCTCTCTCTCTCTCTCTCTCTCTCTCTCTCTCTCTCTCTCTCCGTCAAAAATAAACATTAAAAGGAAAAAAAAGCTGAGCAATCATAACTGCAATATACGTGGCATCTTGGATCATCTCAGAGCATCTCCCTTACAAAGCGTTCCAAGTTTTTCTAGTACCCTTCGGCTTAAAACTACCATGGACAGGTAGCGGCCACACTGAAGCGGATTTTTGAAGCAAAGCTTAAAAAATAGTTGGATACGACACCACAGGTTGCATAGTGAGTCTCTGAGCTCCGTGGCAAACAGCAACCACGAAAACACTCCTTCCTTAGCGTGCTGTCCTCTGCAGCCACAAACCACAGCGCAGCTCGTGAGGCCGTTCCTAGATCGGTTTACATCGGTCCCCGGGCTTCCCTTCACCTCGGAACGCCGCTCTCTGCTCACAGCACAGCCTCACTGTCACTCAGGGAACCGTGTAACCTCCTTGGAATGCCTCAGGAGCTTGTAACAATATGAGTGCAAGGAACCTCATGTTTTTAACAGTTAATGAAAGGTAATCATTTTCAGACTTGGTTTCTTTTTATGCAATTAAGCACAGATCAGGAACAATTTGCATGGCTTCTATCGGTTCTGATTAAACATTCCTGCTAGAATTAATGCCATCCCATGAAAAGCAATTCTGAGCTATTGCTTTGGTGTGACTGTTCTTTCGCCTTTCCGGAAGAGCGTTTTGCTAGGTGGGCTTAATTGGCCATTTAAAAAGTACTGACGTCCCAGGAAGAGTTAGAACAGGTCCCCTTAATGAGTTGGGTTGAGAAAATATTGGCACTCCATAAAATGTCATCCTGCAGCCCAAACAGCGATTAAAACTCAACCACATGAAATTTTTAAAATTATGAAACCGAATAAATGCCATCAGCAACAAAGCTTCCCCAGGGAAAGAGCCAATAGACTCTCCACTTAGATTCTGTGTCTACTGAGTTTTGCAGAAATTCCAGAAATGCGAAGACTTTCAGCTCTGACCTCAGCTATTCTCAGCACAACACAGCAGAATTCACAGTTTGGAGATACACAGGTTTGTAACAGAAAGGGGTACGATTAGATGGCACCTACCTCTCCTCTTCGTATGCCCACGCTGATATCTTGCACAGCGGTGGTCTTCTTGAAGAAGCCTCCATAGCTTTTACTAAGGTTGCATAACACGAGAAGGTCTTCACTGGTCATTCCTTTCAACACTCGTATCTGCTCTCGTTCCACATCTATATCCTTGGAAGACGTGACCGTGCCTTGGATGGCAGCGTGACCTCTGGGAACATAAAGTGAAGAGCTCATTCACATGTGGGAACAGGAACTCGAAGAGTCCAAGAGAGGGAGGGCGAGGAAGGTCAGACACCTGTCAACACAGAAGATGCGGTCTTGGGAGGGACCTGGGTGGCTTAGTGGGTGAAACATCCGACTACGGCTCAGGTTGTGATCTTACAGTTGATGGGTTCAAGCCCCGCGGCGGGCTCTGGGCTGACAGCTCAGAGCCTGGAGCCTACTTTGGATTCCGTGTCTCCCTCTCTCTCTGCCCCTCCCCTGCTCATGCTCTGTCTCTCTGTGTCTCTCAATAATAAATAAACGTTAAAAAAATTATTTTAATAAAAAAAAAAAAGAAGATGCGGCCCTGAGACAGCACTATTGGATGAACATGAATTTAATTTTCAACTCTAATTTCTTTGTTTCAGAGCGGAGCTGCTCGGTTTTCAATCTTATGATTCTCCACCTGGCACATTTTAACTTTAAAGTAAACTTCAGCTTCCCCTGTACACCGTAACATGCCAATGAGTTTTGATCGTTAAACGGGTTCTGGTACCCATTCTGATCGTTAAATGAGTTAAGGTGGGAGAAGGGCACACAGGGTCTCTGTACTAATTCTGCAGTTTCCTGGGAGTCCTAACCCATTTTAAGATAAAAAGGCATATAACATAAAATGCCCACCGCCAGGTTCCAGTGCCCCTGTATTATTATTTTTTTTTAACCTTATTTACTTATTTAGAGAGGAGGGTGAGTGAGAGTGGGCTGGGACAGAGAGACAGAGGGAGAGGGAGAATCCCACACAGGCTTCACTGTCAGCACACGGCCCCATGCGGGGCTCGAGCCCATGAACCGTGAGATCATGACCTGAGCTGAACTCAAGGACTGGATGCTTAACTGACTGAGCCATCCAGGCCCCTGCTCTCTATTACTTTTTCTGTGCCTGACATCACCATTGAACAAAGATAGAATTTATTCAACACACAACCTCGATGATGAGAGAACACAGGTAGCTACTTGGAAGTCTGTGTTATGGGACGCCATCCACAGAACATGCAAAAGCATGAGAAACAAATCAAAAACAAAAACAACGGAAAGTTATAGAAACCGCTACTCCAAGATCATCGTATCAGCGCAGGAATGCTTCTGGAATGCTTGTCTTCCGTATTGTGAACAAGGATTACACGGTGGAGTTGAAATGCATAAGCTCGTGTGTGAAATTAATGTATTTTAATTAACAAAATGTAATGGCTTTTTATTTGTTTGGGGAGAGAGAATGCAAGGTAGCGGGGGGGTTGGTGGGGGAGAGATGGGGCAGAGAAAACAGAATCCCAGGGAGGCTCTGCAGTGTCAGCTTGGAGCCTGATGCGGGGCTCGAAATCATGAACTGTGATACCATGACCTGAGCCAAAATCAAAAGTCAGACACTCAGCCGACTGAGCCACCCAGATGCCACAGAACATAATGGTTTCTAATGTGTTAAAACAAAACAAAACAAAACAAGAAGGGCGTTTACGTACAGAGTGGCTAATGACTTTGGAGAGGCTGATGTGCTCTGTGGGGGGAAGGGAACAATGGTGTGTTCAACGTGTGAAAGTTCATCCCATGTCACACTTTTCTGTTGGGGGGGTCACTTCCCCCTTTGCTGGCTGCAGGTGTGACTTTGGACCCCCCGGTGCGCCTGGCCCTTCTGGCAGCCTTTCCTGACTCAACGAGGTGAGACTGAGACCCTTCTTCCTCCCTGTTTCCAAGACCCATTCCAAGTTCTCCCATCAGCAGCTCTGAGCCAAGAATCACCTGGAAAGCTGTACAGGTATCTCCTCGATGCATCCCCAGAGTTTCTGATCTCAGGGTTGTGGGGGGAGTGTAGGGGTGGGAAAGTGTATTTGTTTACATGTCAGGTCATTCTAACGGATGCAGGACAATGGCTCGGAGTCACTTCCCGTTGGTCACCTCACAACCCAACACGCAGTGCATCCTTAACTGTGCCCAGAAAACTTCGGGCTGAGGAGGAATACGCATGGGCACCAGAGAGTCGGCAGAGAAATGCTGTCCTGGGGCCCGTGCCCGCTCCCTCCCAGCCAGCAAAGGCACAGACAGCAAAGCCCAGCTCCAGACCGGAGAGAGAGTGTAGGCAAGAAGGTGTCCGGAGGCACTGGGCCTGACCGGGACTCCGCCAGGGCTCAGGTCCTAGTGGAGACCTGGGCTCTGAGCACATGGCCGAAGGTCAGCAGCAGGCTGCGGTTCAAGGTCAGCACGGCCTAGGACACACAGCAAGGAGGTAGGCTCGTTCGCTCAGCTCTCAGGATCAGCATCAGGTGCTGGTCACGGACACGCCACTGAGCAGGGGCGGGGGGCCAGCACCGACAGTGCCAGGGGCAGGAGGCAGGGTCCTCCTGTTCTCTTCCACGATCCAGCTACCCCAGCGCACCAGACTCCCCGCACCAAGGAACTGACAGGCAGGCAGAGCAGAGGAACACGTAAACGCTGTAAAAAGACACTGTGGTCCCGGCAGAGAAAGACAGGCTGGAAGGCATCAGGCCAGCCCTGGGAGGTGGGTGCTGGAGGTGGGAGAGGTCAGTCCTGCCAGAGACCCCGACTGGGCAGGTGACCAGAGGCAAACGCCACCCACGGGTGTAGAGTGAGGGTCATGGAAAGCTTTACGGAGCACGAGCAGGGCAACTTGAGGGGGCCTGGCTAAGAACCTTGGATTTTCTCCTTTAGGCAATGATTAGTGACCCGACTAGATGCAGATTTAGAAAAACAAATTAATTTGGTGGGAGGGTCACTGTAGTAGCCATCCATAAGGAGTGGTAGGCAGCGAGCATCTCCATCAGATTGAATTTCAGTGCCCTGTGGCCTCCACGCTGACAAAGAGCAGTAAATACCAACTATTTACTGTGGATAGCACAGACATTATTCTAAAATATGGTTTAACTTATGCTCCGCAGAGGAATACGGGAAGACTTCTCTTTGAAAAAGAAATCTTTCGGGGGGCCTGGGTGGCTGAGTCATTTAAGCATCTTGACTCTTGGTTTCAGCTGGGGTCATGATCTCACAGTTTGTGACTTCAAGACCCACGTGGGGCTCCACCCTGAGAGCTCGGAGCCTCCTTGGGATACCCTCTATCCCTCTCTCTCTCTGCCCCTCCCTGGACTGCTCTCTCTCTCTTTCACAAAGTAAATGAGTAAAAAATAAAATAAATGGAATGGAATGAAAGAATAGAATAGAATAGAATAGAATAGAATAGAATAGAAAAGTCTTTTGATGCTACTGGAAACTGGGGCACCCTGAAATCCATCCAAAGGGATTCTACAATTTAGGTTTTAAAACAACTAAACTCACAAGGGCCAATCATGGAACCAATTATGCTGGAAAAGCACTCAGAATTCTCTTCCAAATTCAGTCAGATACTGGAAATCCATGGACCCCAGAGTGAAAGTGCCCAGTTCAAGACAGCCTTTAGGATTTGAATTCAAAGCGGTTCACTGCTTTAGCAGATTGGAAGGAATTATAAAGGAAGCGTGCCTTGAGAGGACGGACAGGAAAAAGTCTATAAAGTCTTCACCACAAAATATTGGTAATATGCCCGTGATCCTCAACAGGTTCTCTCCAGGGACATGGTCCTCATTAGTAATTTCTCTATGAAGGATCCCTCTCATAGTTGAATCCAGAGAGAAACGCACAGCTCCTGGAAAGAGCGAGTCAGTGGACGCGGGCCACATGGGTCACAGAGGGAGAGGCACGTCACTGTGAGGCCGACCCAGGAAAGCACATTTGTTTGGCAGCCATCGAAAATGTGCTACCTGGCAATATTCTAGACATCTTTGCAAAGCCACTTAAATCCCACTTAGAATAACAGAGACGTGTGTGTGTACATAATTGTGTGTCTATATAAGTAGACACATCAACATAAACATAAGTTCTATATTATTATGGGTTCATATATGGGGTATATGTAAATTTAAGAACTATTAGGGGTGCCTGAGTGGCTCAGTCGGCTATGCGTCCAACTTCAGTTCAGGTCATGAGCTCATGGTTCGTGAGTTCGAGCCCCGCATCGGGCTCTGTGCTGACAGCTCGGAGCCTGGAACCCGCTTCAGAGTCTGTGTCTCCCTCTCTCTCTGCCCCTATCCCCACTCTCTGTCTCTCTCTCAAAAATAAATCAACAGTAAAAAAAAAAATTTTTTTAATGAGTTGTTATGGTACCAACGAAATTCACCCAACATGTTGGGAAATTGAGCGCTTTCCATAGGGGAAAATGAAACCATTGGAACAATCCCCTCACAGGTTGGTGTTTTATCTTTTGACGTTCTCCTTCCTAGGGTTGGTGACTCACAGCGATCAAAAAAGAAAAGAAGATGGCAATGCAAGCTGGTGCAGCCACTCTAGAAAACAGTATGGAGGTTCCTCAAAAAACTAAAAATAGAACTACCCTACGACCCAGCAATTGTACCACTAGGCATTTATCCACGGGATATAGGTGTGCTGTTTCGAAGGGACACATGCACCCCCATGTTTATAGCAGCACTATCAACAATAGCCAAAGTATGGAAAGAGCCCAAATGGCCATCGATGGATGAATGGATAAAGAAGACGTGGTATATATATATAGATACGTATATATACGTATGTGTATATATATATATATACACATATATACACATACGTATATATATACACACACACAATGGAGTATTACTCGACAATCAAAAAGAATGAAATCTTGCCATTTGCAACTACGTGGATGGAACTGGAGGGTATTATGCTAAGTGAAATGAGTCAGTCAGAGAAAGACAAATATCATATGACTGTACCCATAGGAGACAAAAGAGATGAACATAAGGGAAGGGAAACGAAAATAATATAAAAACAGGAAGGGAGACAAAACCGAAGAGACTCATATGGAGAACAAACTGAGGGTTACTGGAGGGATTGTGGGAGGGGAGCTGGGCTAAATGGGCAAGGGGCATTAAGGAATCTACTGCTGGAATCATCGTTGCACTAGATGCTAACTAATTTGGATGTAAATCTTAAAAAAATAAAAAAAGAAAATTAAAAAAAATTAAAAAAGAGAAGAAGGAAAGAAGAGGAAAAAAACCCCGACAAAAAATCACAATCTTCACTCATTATAACTTCGTGTAGCACTGACGGGACGCATTTTCTTGTCTTGCAATCTCCAGGATGGGGCTCTCTTTCCCTCTTCGGTCAAAGGTCGGTGCCCTCCCAGGCTGAGCCCTGCGGGACGTACCGCGGCCGCTGCAGAAGGTCCCAGTGCAGCAGAACCCTCAGGATGAGAAGCACGGTGCCTTGTGAGGCCAACTGCACGAAGGTCCAGCCCAGGAAGTTCATCTCAAAGGGGCTCACGTAGGAATCGACACCGAAGCTGTGGGTCAGGTCGTACTTGATCTGGTTGTAGCAGAGTTCGATCAGCCCCTGCCCCAGGCAGAACTGAGGAAATACGGCGAAAACCCACTTGAGGACGTCATAGATGTTCTGCAGACTCTGTGTAGAGAAAGAAAGAGACATGAGACTGACAGCTCTTGAAACCCTCCGTGTCTCCCTGGCCGTCCCATGTGCCAGGTCCCCCTTGCCCCAGCCACTCAGCGACACGCGCGGGCAGCCACGGAACCAGAGAGAATGATCCTCAAGCCTCAGGTCTAGTGGTATTGCATTGCCCAGGGGTGGACGTGCGTGGGAGCCCAAACTTGCTTCCTCCTTCCGAGTTATCCTTCTGGAATAGGCAGGTCTATCCTAAGCCTGTACCTCAGATGTACTTTGGAAATACATAATTTGTCTGTTTCACAGGCTCATGGGTGGAGAGGAAGTCCGTCTGACGATGCATCATGAAGTCTTGCCCCCACCTAATTTAGGGGAGACCTCGGAGAAGACTTCTGAGCTGAAGCTAGAGTAAGTGAAGACTCTGGGCTGCTACGATGGCATGGATGTACGTTTCCTGTGAGACAGACATGGACTTGCGGGGCCCATGGTGAAAGGTTATGGACTGAATGTTTGTGCCCCTCAAGTGCATGGTTCCAGCCCTGATCCCCAGCGTGACGGTATTACGAGGCTGGACCTTAGGGAGGTGATTCAGGTTGGACGAGGTCATGAAAACAGAGCCCCCACAATGGGATCAGTGCCCTCGTAGGAAGAGGAAGAGACACCAGCATTTCCCGTCTCTGCTGTGCGGGGACGCGGCTGGAGGAGGTCGTCTGAAAGGCAGGAAGTGGGTCCTAACCAAGACCTGATTCTACAGGCAGCTTGATCTCTGACGCCCAGTCTCCAGAATGGTGAGAAGTAAATATTTGCCACCCGGCCTGTGGCAAATGTTATAAGTGACACTCTTAGTCACAGGCAACATGAGTGTTTAAAAGGGTGGATAATACTGGGAGTTGTCGCTGGGAACATGTTAATCACACGTAAAATGCCCCCTTCAAACTTAGCGTCAGTAAATGTTAAACATATGTAGTTGTCAGGGTGTCTGGGTGGCTCAGTCAGTTAAGCGTCTGACTCTAGGTTTCGGCTCAGGTCATGATCTCACAGTTCGTGGGTTCGAGCCCCTCATCGGGCTCTGTGCTGACAGTGCGGAGCCTGCTTAGGATTCTCTCTCTCCCTCTCTCTGCCCCTCCCCGACTCGTGTTGTCTCTGTCTCTCTCAAAATAAATAAGTAAAAACTCTAATATATACATATAGTTGTCTTTCTTAAGTGTTGTTTCAAGGACAAGGATGAATAAGAGAACAGAAGGAAACATCACATGGATGATTGCAAAGAAAAGAAAAAACAACATAGGACAGGCTGCATACTTGAACAATACCATTTTCAAATTAAATGTATACATATGGGGGCGCCTGGGTGGCTCAGTCGGTTAAGCGGCCGACTTCAGCTCAGGTCATCTTGTGGTTCGTGGGTTCGAGCCCCCGCATCGAGTCCTGTGCTGACAGCTCAGAGCCTGGAGCCTGCTTCCGATTCTGTGTCTCCCTCTCTCTCTGCCCCTCCCCCGCTCACGCTCTGTCTCTGTCTCTCAAAAATAAACATTAAAAATTTTTTTTTAAATGTATACATATAAATGTATGTATCTGCCATAAAATTTACTATTTTTCTTACCGTGTGGTGTCTTATGAATGTGAGCTCTATTCCATAATGAGGTTAGAATTGTCAGAGTGTTAATCATCGTCCATTAGGACTTCCTGGTAAGTACCACATACTGGAAGCTTGATGGAACATCACTGCAGTCCATTCCCTCCATAAACGTACAAAGTCCTGACTGGTAGACCCAGTTACCACTGAGGAAACACGCTCAAGGGGCTGATGAATGTGTTTAAGCCACATTGTGGTAGGCCCAGGATTTGACCCTGATCTTTCTGGCCCGAAGCATAAAATCTCTCCACCAAGGAATGTAGCCTTGAGAAAATTCACTGCAAAGTGGTCTTTTCAGCTGACTTTTAAAGACGGGGGTAGCTAAGCACATAACCCAGGAAGACCACATTAACTTCCTGCCAGACAAAACTATGGAAACACAATCAAGAATTAAGACTCAAGAATTATGGGTTCAATGTCACTGTCTCTTTATGGTCAAATTCAAAAACTGATCTGAACAGTAATATTTTATAAGGGTGCAAAGTCATCATACTGTATACACTATAATACACAGCAGGGGGCATACCGTATCACCATTAAAGTTTACAAAATCATCAATTGTCTATTTCATGCTGGACAATGTCCAGTTTTCCCTTATAATGAAAACTGACAGCCGGACTTGTATAAATGTAGTCTTAAATAATGTGATTTGGTGGGGGGCCTGAGTGGCTCAGTCAGTTGGCATCTGACTTCGGCTCTGGTCATGACCTCACAGTTCGTGAGTTCGAGCCCCGCGTCGGGCTCTGTGCTGACAGCTCAGAGCCTGGAGCCTCTTTGGATCCTGTGTCTCCCTCTCTCTGCCCCTCCCCTACTTATGCTCTGTCTCTATCTGTCAAAAAATTAATAAAGATTAAAAAAAATATTTTTTAAATTATGTCATTTGGGAGCAACAGAAAATTCAAGAAAGGGGCATGAATTGTTTCATTAGGGCTTATTGTCTTTTGCATACAGACACGGGAAAGTCATGAAAGCTTCATCTACTTGTCCCTTAGCTCTTGTCTTGACTTCCTACCACTCCTTATAGATTTCAACCAGTCCTACTAGGACTTATTAATCCCAGTTTTCATAAAACTGTGTCCCTGAATCAAACAATGTACCACATGAAAGGATTTTCTGTCACTGGTTATAATGTAGAAACAGTAGAATACTACAGTTTCTGACTCAGGAACTGGTAACTAAGGAAGCCTCATATTTAAAAAAAAAAAAAGTTTATTTATTTTGAGAGAGAGACAGAGGGACAGGGAGAGAGGGAGAGAAAGAGAGTCACTGCATTGTCAGCACAGAGCCCGACATGGGACTCGAACTCACCAACCGTGAGATCATGACCTGAGTCGAAGTCGGACGCTCAACCAGCTGAGCCCCCCAGGGGTTCCAAGGAAGCCACACATTAACGATGAGGACTTCACATCTGCCTTAAGGAATTCACAGTTATGCCAACAAGAACAAAGCTGTTGGTGGTGCACAGACGCTGAACTGAACTGACAGATAAGCCACATATATGACGAGAGACAGCTGCCCAAATTCAGGGGATAACAATCCATACATGTCTTATTTAAAGTAACTGCAAACTGATGGAGTGTGCAAAGAAATAAGTTACTGAAACTCTTGAGTTTTTCCTCCGCTGACCTCCCTCCCCTGAAACACAGAGATTCTCCCCAGCGGGAAAGGAAGCTGTTTGAGATCGTGAGTTAGACTCAAAAGGCATTTTCTATAGAGGTCAGCTCGGGGCACCTGGGGGTCTCGGTCAGTTAAGGGTCCGACTTCGGCTCAGGTCATGATCTCACAGTTGGTGAGTTCGAGCCCCCTGTTGGGCTCTGTGCTGACAGCTCAGAGCCTGGAGCCTGCTTCAGATTCTGTGTCTCCCTGTCTCTCTGCCCCTCCTTCACTCTCTTCCTCTCTCTCTCAAAACTGAAAACCCATTTAAAATTAAAAAAAAAAATCAGCTTAAAAACTGTGATTTGGTAAAAATTACAACACCCCGATTAACATCACAGTTTAGAGGCACGATGGTTAATACAACCTGGTTCACTGCCTCGTAAGGACGATCTGAGAACCCAGTCAGCTCTGATTGATTCTATAAGAACATATGTAGTGCTCTGACGCTTACAAGTGAGTATTTGAAATCACCCCTTTATGATGTTGGTTTTCTTAAATAAATAATATCCAAATAGAGCGCAAAGGGAACGAACCACCTTGGCAACACAGTAAGATCTCTCTTACTATTTGTTAACGATCGAGCGTGGCCCACTGTCCTGCAAACAACCTGTTGCGCACTGATCTCTCTCCAGATCGGCGATGCTGTTTGTAACCGGAGCTGACCTCTGTGCTGGCAGGTCACGGACACAAAGGCTCCCGACTCGTTTCCTCTCTGGGTCCAGATGATCTCGCCTCCTCCCCTTTCTTCCTGTGATCCTGTCCCCTAGGGTTCACCCTTCCCACCAGCAGGAGTGTCTCCCGAGTCCACTTTCTTTCCCACCTGACAGCTCCCGAGGACCCCCGAGAGGCCCGAGTCCTGGCAGACAGCCGGTGGGCTGGGAGAGAAGGTGTGTACCATTTCCTCTACCTTCAGTGTCTTCCTCTAGCTAAAGCCCGATCGTTGTATTAGGGTTTTGTACACAAAGGCTACACATTAGTACAGATCAGCATCAACACCTGATCTGCAAAACTGCCCCAAACTGATCGTTTCCTCCATCGAATGCACAGCGACTGTTTCCGTACTTGGTGCTTCCACGCCAACGTGGGGCAGAACACCAGGAGACAGTGTTAGCCACCCCTGGAACATCGAGGGTCTCCGCGAGCCCAGGCCCGAGGACGTGAGCCTGCCCTGATGAGGCAGGCATCAGTCCCGACTCGCTTGAGACAGGCCAGCAGCACTGGAGGGCGAGCCCTTTCTGGACCAACTTCTCGGCCCACCGGTCAATCACACACCCGGACGCCTAAGGAATCTGAGTCCAGGCAGACAGCAGGGAGTCGGAAGGGACGGTGGAGGATGCTGGGAGCGGAAAGCAGGGAAGAAAACGACACAACTAAGTGCAAACTGACATCGGTCCCCAGGGGAAGTGCAGGGGAGACCGAGGCGGGGTAAAGCAGACAAGACCCAGGCCGGCTCAGGGGGAGGAGACAGGGGGCAGGTGCATGACCGGGACACCACCAGATCCAGCTTGACGGATGGATGGGACCCAAAAAGTGACTCACTAATGTGAGCGCCTGGGGGAGAGAGGCTTCGAGACGCATCCTCTCACTGTCACACAGGGGGAAATGGAGGCCCTTCTCAGGGCACACTCGGAAAGTGACCAAACCAGGGATGTTCCGGAGCTCACAGGGAAGGGGGCAGATCCATGCCCTGGTCCAGCCCTCCTGCGGTCGCAGAGCATGGTGAGTCACGGCAGTGTTCCCAACCCATAGCAAGCATGTGACCGCCCAGAGAGGAGCGCCTGACCCCTATTCCTGACACTTTTGGACAGGACACGTTTCATGCCTTCATTCGCCCTTGCAAGCACCTATCAATAATTCATCAACAAACAGAGACACGGCGGCGAACATGGGCCTGCCCTCGCTAACGCAGCAGCACAAACTGTGTGTTTTGGGTCAGTTCTTGCCAGGCCTGAGCACGGGTCTCTTAATGGCGCACGGGTTTGGGTTAATCAGGGTCGGTCTCTCTTCCCGGTGGTTAAAGACAGTGCACACTGGCACGTCGTCCTTTCCTTCCAGCTGGAAAACCAACGGCAGGGGCAGGAGCCAACACGCGCGTCCTCGGGGTGCCCCGGGCGGTGAAGCTGGCACCCACTGACCTGAGCTTTGGAGATGATGGCCAGCAGCCTGGGCATGATGGTCATCAGCAAGGTGCAGAGCCCAAAGATGAAGTTCAGGGACACGTAGGAGATGAACGCCACGTCCGAGCTGGAGAAGATTCTGGACATCAGATACATCCATGGGAGAGTCGCATATCTAAGGAATAAAGGGAAAAATCATGTGTGTTTTCCCGTGACAAGACAGAAGCATAGACTTTGGTTGGCCTGGTGGCTTCTCACTCGGTGAACGGAGACACATTACGGTTTTGACAACAAATCCCCCTGAACACACAGCTCACTTGCGAGGCTCCAGGGAGCACTGGGTATAACGGCAGCAACACTGGGTAGGGTCAACCCCTGGGCCGCACGTGCACCTGCACCTAGGACTCCCCGACCTGGAGGAAGTCTGCGGACGTCCCCATGCCCCTCCTTCAAAGGGGCGAGCCTGGGTCTTGCTTCTTTCCTCCGATCCTCACCAGTAAAGCACAAATGGTTCCTGTTTAGGGGCGCCTGGGTGGCTCAGTCAGTTGGGCGTCCGACTTCGACTCAGGTCATGATCCCATGGTTCGTGAGTTCGAGCCCCACGTCAGGCTCTGTGCTGACAGCTCAGAGCCTGGAGCCTGCTTTGGATTCTGTGTCTCCCTCTCTCTCTGCCCCTCCCCTGCTCGCTCGCTCTCTCTCTCTCTCTCAAAAATAAATAAATATTAGAAAAAAATAACTTAAAAAATAATGATAAAATAAACCCAACCTTTCTCCCACGTCCCCACGTGCTCTTTACACGCTTGAGGCAAATGTGTCACCATTTTCTTAGCGTGATTTAGCGACTTCGCCTGAAATACTCAAGTGCCTTCTGAATGCCTGGGGTTTCCTTAATCTGTTAAGTAGCTCTGGAGAGTCTAAGACCCCCAAATGGTGAGAGCCAGGCCCCACCCACCGAGGGGGCTATTAATTCCTTTTCCATAGGAATCCGTGGCATCAGAATGAGCCCTTGGGTCAAAAGACCCATCCTCATATCCCAGAAACTATAATAAATATAATAGCGTACATAAAGTCATACACAGTTCCAGCAGCTTCTCGCCACGAAAATCTGCCTCAGAATTTGGGCAACGATGGAAATTATTCCAGAATGTGCAAAGTGCAAGTGAACGCTTTTAAGCAAGTGTTCTTAAACAGCTGCCGTGCCGAGGAATCAAATTATGAGTAAATAATTAAATTAAATTAGCTACCCAAGAGGTAGGTCAGGACCCCTTGGTGCTTTGAACTGTCAACACCTACCTACGAAGTAAAGCAGCAGAGACAGAAATCGAACAGCCCGTTCCCACGACACCACAACACCCTGACCGTCCCTTCTGGGGGCATAGCTCAAGTGCTGTGCTCCCTCAGGCACCTGCCTTGACAAGCACATGAAACAATAGTATCCAATGTGGGGTTTTTTTTCTTTTTTTAATTTTTTTTAGAGAGAAAGAGAGCGTGGGTGGGGGAGGGACAGAGGGAGAGGGGAGAGAGAGAGAGAGAGAGAGAGAGAGAGAGAGAGAGAATCCCAAGCAGGCTCCACGCTGTCAGCGCATAGCCTGATGTGGGGCTCAATCCCACGACTGTGAGATCATGACCTGACCTGAAATCAGGAGTTAGATGCTTAACTGACTGAGCCACCCAGGCGCCCTGGTCAAGCTTTCTCTTGACAATATTTTTTTTTAATTTTTTTTTAACGTTTATTTATTTTTGAGACAGAGAGAGACAGAGCATGAACAGGGGAGGGGCAGAGAGAGAGGGAGACACAGAATCTGAAACAGGCTCCAGGCTCTGAGCTGTCAGCACAGAGCCTGACGCGGGGCTCGAACTCACGGACCGCGAGATCATGACCTGAGCCGAA